>NW_022437139.1:495388-513025 GCF_009761245.1 Sapajus apella
GGGTGTGGGCCACCACCCCCGGCCCCTTTTCTTTTTTTTTTTTTTTTTTTTTTGAGAAAGAGTCTTGCTCTGTTGCCCAGGCTGTAATGCAATGGCACAATCTTGGCTCACTGCAACCTCTGCCTCCTGGCTGAAGCAGTTCTCCTGCCTCAGCCTCCTGAATAGCAAAGGCTACAGATGCCCACCACCGTGTCTGTCTAATTTTTGTAGCTTTAGTAGAGACTGGATTTCACCAGCCTGGTCTCAAACTCCTGACCTAAAGTGATCCATCTGCCTCGGCCAGAATTTCTTTTTTCTTTTTTTTTTTTTTTGAAACGGAGTTTCACTCATGTTACCCAGGCTGGAGTGCAATGGCGCGATCTCGGCTCACCGCAACCTCCGCCTCCTGGGTTCAGGCAATTCTCCTGCCTCAGCCTCCTGAGTAGCGGGATTACAGGCACGCGCCACCATGCCCAGCTAATTTTTTGTATTTTTTTTTTAGTAGAGATGGGGTTTCACCATGTTGACCAGGATGGTCTCGATCTCTTGACCTCGTGATCCACCCGCCTCGGCCTCCCAAAGTGCTGGGATTACAGGCTTGAGCCACCGCGACCGGCCCAGAATTTCTTTTTAAATTTTGCAAGATTCAGTTTTACAGTCTGGAAAAAATGTCCCCTCCACATGAAAAATCTATCTTCTTTTTTCACCATTGATTTTTTAAAATCTCTAACTTGAAGTTACAAACTAACTCCAGCAGGAATATTTATAAATTGTTATGGAGCATCTATTACACAGCAAGAACTCTAATGTATGATTGCTACATTTATATATATAAAATCCTCATGACTTATAAAGTGTCTCTAGTACTTACCTTAACAAATTGACTCAATAAATATACTTATGTAAATTTTAAAAAGTGAAAGAAACAGCCACATGTGGTGGCTCAAGCCTGTAATCCCAGCACTTTGGGAGGCTGAGGTGGATGGATCACCTGAGGTTGGGAGTTCGAGACCAGCCTGACCAACATGAAGAAACCCCATCTCAACTAAAAATACAAAATCAAGCGGGCATGGTGACACATGCCTGTAATCCCAGCTACTCAGGAGACTGAAGCAGGACTTGAACCCAGGAGGCAGAGGTTGCAGTGAGCTGAGATCGCACCACTGCACTCCAGCCTGGGTGATAAAGAGCAAAACACTTTCTCAGAAAAGTAAAAAAGTGAAAAGGCCGGGCGCGGTGGCTCACACCTGTAATCCCAGCACTTTGGGAGGCCGAGGCGGGTGGATCACGAGGTCAAGAGATCGAGACCATCCTGGTCAACACGGTGAAACCCCGTCTCTACTAAAAATACAAAACATTAGCTGGGCATGGTGGCGCGTGCCTGTAGTCCCAGCTACTCAGGAGGCTGAGGCAGGAGAATTGCCTGAACCCAGGAGGCGGAGGTTGCAGTGAGCCGAGATCGCGCCATTGCACTCCAGCCTGGGTAACAAGAGCGAAACTCCGACTCAAAAAAAAAAAAAAAAAAAGTGAAAAGAACAATCACTAAAGAAAGCTTATATATTGTTCTCCCCTTAAAAGAACCAAATGGAGTGCTGTAACAAAATAAAATGTAACTTAATACTCTAATTTTGGAATTATATCTAAGAATTATTTTTTGCTGTTGAAATGCCAGTGCATCTTGTCATTCCCCCACATATTCCAAGGCTTGAGGGATTGCAGATGTGCAATAATCTTTTGATTTATACTCTGCTATGAGAGAATTGCACTAGACACATTTCTGGCCAAATTATTTACAAAAGCAGCTGTTTGTACTGATTCAGTAATAGATGCTACAATCACACTAGCGGTTGCTAGGATGACTATGGCTGAGGCTGTAAAGCCTGTCAGTGTGCCTATGAATTGTTTGGGTCTGATCAGGGATAGAACATGTTCCAAGGTGGCAAGGGCAGAGGAGCCTTGCCACTTGGGTGTGAAATTGATGGGTAGGAATGCCTGAGAGTCTCCTTAATACATGACAATAGTAATATTTAATTTAGATATATTATGATTAGTGATACATGAGGCAATCCGATCCTGTCCCTGCAGCTGGGTGACAAATGCAGAGTTTTGGGGTATAATGGAAATATTGGTTCCCATAAGAAAAACATATGGATGGGTAGTAGTGCAAATTAGGCACTGATCAGTGTGATTATGTTTGGAGTGCAATGGCGCGATCTCGGCTCACCGCAACCTCCACCTCCTGGGTTCAGGCAATTCTCCTGCCTCAGCCTCCTGAGTAGCTGGGATTACAGGGACGCGCTACCATGCCCAGCTAATTTTTTGTAGTTTTAGTAGAGACGGGGTTTCACCGTGTTGACCAGGATGGTCTCGATCTCTTGACCTCGTGATCCACCCGCCTCGTCCTCCCAAAGTGCTGGGATTACAGGCTTGAGCCACCGCTTCCGACCCGATCAGTGTGATTATGAATACATGTTATAACATAGTTGTTACTGTAATTATGATATGTCCCATGCCAGGAGGCAAGGGAGGTGCCAAGATGTCCCAGGCACTATAAAGTGAAGGCTATGAAACTGTGATTGATGCCATGATGGATGAGGACATTAGTAAGGCTGCTCTGCACATGGTCATGCAGACTCCAATCTAAGATGTTATCATTGCCTAACTGGGGGCTACTGGCTTGTCCTCCATGATAGACCTCACAGCCAAAATGGAATCCATTACTTTCCCTGCTTTGTTCTTTAGCACAGGAAGGAATGTTTGGGATAGCGGCATTGATTGCATTGCCTGTTTTAAGGCTATCTGCAGCTAGGACTGTTAAGACATTTCATTTGCCATGATATAGTCATAATTTTGTTTGAGAAGGTATAGAATAGGGGTTAGAACCTTTATAACTTACACCAGTGGGAGCATAGTGGAGTGATATGTAGTGTTATCTGGCACCTTAGTCCAACGTGTGTCATTATTGAGGGACCCCACTGGGGGGAAATCAATCCCTCCTAGCCAAGCAGTCACGTTACTAAAGGCTGGAAAGAAAGTGTCTGCCCAGGTGACAGGGTGAAAGAAAGGTGGATCTAAGATATGAGCCCAACAGCGTATAGCGAATACAGATTGCAGACAAAGCGAGAGCGTAAAAAGGATCAATACCCTACATGAGTTGCAAAGTACAACAGAAAGCAAAGCAAAGAGAAAAATTATCTGGAGTGAATGGTGTCTGTCTGGAGGAGAATTTGTTCAGCCTTCTGAGTTGTCCTCTTCAGCATACCCCAGGTAATGTCCCGGGCTTGTGTCATTCGAAGAAGCCACATCGTCCAAGGTCTTTGTGGGGTTAGTGTCTTCATTTCTGGTACCGGATTGGGTCCTAGCCATGCCATGATAGGGTTTGATGCATTGTGCCAAAATCCAAAGAGAACCTGAAAGTGTGGGGACACAAGAGTACCCTCTTCCCCACGTTAACAATTCATTTGGACAATGCCATACATTACTGTTTACATATTTCAGTAAAACTGTAGGTTTTATGTTTTGAGAGGTTTTAGAATGTACTTTTCTACAGCTGATTGAAATTTGTCATCTAAATTTTAAAAATTAAGTGTAAATAAGGCTTATACTAGTAGTGTTGCACATTCCTGACTCAAACTCGTTTTGTTTTTTGAGTATACTTTGAAGAGTGAAATGAGCACGATCTACTATGGATTGTCCTCAGGGGTTATATGGGATGCCTGAGCCATCCTATAAATGCAGAAGTAAAAAGATGCTTAATGACATATTGAGTAGACTCTTCAGGAAGGGCATGTGCACTAATTAAATGAGTGTTGGTATCAATGGATACATGTACATATTTTCGTTTTCCAAATTCAGGGATATGTATACCATCTGTTTGCCATAGCTGGTTATGTTATAATCTTCTGGGGTTAACACCTGTTGAAAGAGGAGATGTGCCTGTGAGCTGGCAATCTGGGCACCGTAGGATACTTCGTTTAGCCAGTATCTGGGTAAGTTGAAATTGTTTAGATAAGTTTCTCCAATTCTGGTGAAAAAAATTGATGGGATTGGGTGGCTTAGTCAAACAGTGATTTCATATCCTGAAGGTCTACTTGATTATTGCCATAAGCCAATGGGCCATGCAGTGAGCTGTGGGCTTGAATGTGTGTAATAAAAATAGAATGTGGGCTGGGCGAGGTGGCTCACACCTCGTAATCTCAGCAGTTTGGGAGGCCAAGTTAGGCGGATCAGGAGTTTGAGACCGGGCTGTCCAAGATGGTGAAACCTCCCATCTCTACCAAAAATACAAAAATTAGCCAGGTGTGGTGGTGGGTGCCTGTAATCCCAGCTACTCAGGAGGCTGAGGCAGGAGAATCACTTGAATCCAGGAGGCGGCCGTTGCAGTGAGCCAACATCGCGCCATTGCACTCCAGCCTGAGCAACAAGAGTGAAAGTTCATCTCAAACAAAGTAATAGTAAAGGGATGTGTACATTGATCTAGCAACTGCTGAAGTCAGAGAAAAAGAACACACAAGGCAGACTCCAGAGTGGACTTAATTAGGGCTTTCTCAAGGTTCTTCAGTAAATAAACAGAGTGAGCTGAGTAATAATATGGTGGTGCTGAGTGTAAAAAGTTTTCAAAGCCAGTATTAGGGCCCAAATCTCAGCTTTCTCACTGCTAGTAAACCCACATTGAGTGAGGGAATTATGTGATATCCACCAAACTGCCATTTTTCCCTGTTTACCCGAACCACCAGTAAACAGTGTTAAAGCATTAGGTATAGGGCAGTGAACTAGTTTTGTAGGCAGGATCACAGTATGAGATAAGAAATGAAGGAGTTTATCAGCAGGAAGGACATGCTCTATTTGTCCTGTGTAATTGGAGAGTGCTATTTGCAAGTTCATCAATAAGGTCAATGCTTAATCGAATTGCTCTTTGCTTAAAGGAATCCTGATATCAGGATCATAACCTAGCAACTGATTGCATGGTATGCGACCTGAATGGATGACTTTACTAAGTAACTGGATATAGGAAGAGAGTGTTTTAGTCCTGGTATGTGAGGAACAAAAAAAAAAAAAAAAAAAGACCAATTCTAGAAGGTGCAGTCCTAGGGTCATCTGTCCTATTAACCCTGTAGGGGAGTGTTTGGTGGGAAAAATAAGCAATTCGTACCGTGGATCAATGTGATATAGTTGCCTTTAAGAGATAGCTTGTTCTATTTTCTTGATTTCACTTTTTGCTGCAGGGGTTAAATATCTGGGAGGATCAAGGGCTATATTTCCCTTTAAGATCGAAAACAGGTTTTGCAGCTTATAAGTAGGAATGCCTAAAGTGGGGCAGAGCCAGTTAATATCACCTAGTAATTTCTGATAATCATTTAAGGTGTGTAAGTTGCTAGTATTTAATTTAAACTTTTGAGGTCTTACTGACCGGGAAGTTAGTATTTACTCGAGGTATTTCCAAGGAGAGGACATTTGTACCTTTTTAGATTCAATGATTAAACCTCTTAGCTGTGTATTCTTTACAACAGAGGTAAATTTAAAAGCATTGGCTCCATTGGGGCTGCTAGTAGAATATCATCCATGAAATGAATAACCTTGTAATCATTTTTTTTCTACTGGGGAGCAAAGCTTTATTTACATGATATTGACACATGGTAGGACAGTTTAGCATTCCTTGAGAAAGCACTTTCCAATGAAATTGACTAGTCGGACTTTCATTATTGATAGATGGTATTGCAAATGCAAATGTTTCTGTGTTGTTCTAGGGAAATTGTATAAAAACAGTCCTTTAAGTCAGTAACGATTACAGGACAATCTTAAGGAATTGCGTTCTCCTGTTCTTGAGGAACAGGGGAAGGGAGTCCCTGCTGAAGGGGTCCCATGGGTTGCAAATTGACACTGGTAGCATGTAAGTCATGCAAAAGTCAATTTCCAAGACTTTTTTTTTTTTTTTTTTTTTTTGAGTCGGAGTTTCGCTCTTGTTGCCCAGGCTGGAGTGCAATGGCACGATCTCGGCTCACCGCAACCTCCGCCTCCTGAGTTCAGGCAATTCTCCTGCCTCAGCCTCCTGAGTAGCTGGGATTACAGGCACGCGCCACCATGCCCAGCTAATTTTTTGTAGTTTTAGTAGAGACGGGGTTTCACCATGTTGACCAGGATGGTCTCGATCTCTTGACCTCGTGATCCACCCAAAGTGTTGGGATTACAGGCTTGAGCCACCGCGCCCGGCCCACATTATCATTTTCAAAAGCCACTTGCAACAATCTATTAGCAGCCTGGGCATGACTAGTCTGTCTCTTAATGGCCTGGGTTAACCAATTGATAAACTCAACAAATCGCTCCTGAGGCCCTTCTTAAACATTTATGTAAGACCCCTGTTGAACTCCAGTTTTCGGAATTCAGTCCCAAGCCTGAGAGTGCACAGAGATACTTGAGTATAGCCCTGGGGATCGAAATCTAGTTGTTGTTGTACATCAGCAATAAAGACCCCTCCCCTTGAGCATGGCAGCTGTAATGTCTTGCCCAGCTGCTTAATTCTGGTTGGCTTGTTTGCAAAACTCATATTCTGCCTTCCAGAGGAGGTATTGGCTAGGTTCCAAAGTTGTTTCAGCTAGCATTGACCAGACCCTTGGAGTCACATGGAAGTGGTCTACCAAGGCCTCAATTATTCCTTTCATAAATGGGCTAGTGGCTTTTTTTTTTTTTTTTTAGGTGGGGTTTCACCATATTGGTCAGACTGGTCTCGAACTCCTGACCTCAGGTAATCCACCCGCCTTGGCTTCCCAAAGTTCTGGGATTATAGGCATGAGCCACTGCACCTGGCCTAGTGGCTCCATTTTAATGCTTTTTCTCAGCTCCTTATAAGCATTAAAATAAATGGGTTCATGTAGCCGATTGCCTTGTCAGTCTTGCATTACTGTGCAGGCTAAGAGCTCCCCTTCTAATGCTGCCTGCTTAAGACAAGGTCCCACAACTGGAGCGTGTCTCTTGTCCTTTTTTCATATACATTGGAGGAGGGGGCTCCGGCAAAACCTCCATTTTCTCTCTGTTATTTTGGTCTGGTGACAACGGGGCTGAGGGACTCAGGAGTGGTGAAGTAGGTGACAGGTATTCCTCCTTCCACTTTTTAGGTTTTTCTGTGTATAGCTGAACAAGAGCAGCTTTAACTAAAGCCCATAGTGTTAGGGCTGTTACCGGGACTTGTTGCCCTTGTGATGATGTTTTCTCCCCACTTTTTCCCAGAGCTCTACGTCTAGCTTGCCTTCTTTTGGGAACCTTGAGTTACGGGTTACAACAGTTTGCATTAGGTCCCTTAATTGAGCCTGTGAAATCGAGGCTTCACTAGCCTTAAGCAGCTGATCACTGTCGTCCCATGATAAAACCTTAGCCTGAACAATTCCCCTCCCAACCCCAACACAGAAATCCCAAGTGGGCACCAATGACTTACTGATCATTCAATCCTTTTCACCTTCATTTCTGGGGGTCTGAAGCGATCTTTCACAACATTCCACACACACAGCACCAGCTGAAGGGGTCCGACCCACAGACCCTGACCCAGCAACAGACAAGAGATGTACACTGACACAGATATTTTGCCCGTCAGCCTGGCTGAGGGCCTGGGCCACTCACAGACACCATGAAAAGTGCTGCAAAGAGTCACAGCCAAGGCCCCAATCAGCCAGCGACACATTTATTAAGCACAGATTAAATGACACAGATCTTGAAGAAACATCACTAGAGGGTAATTTACCCGGTTGCTGACTCCCCGAGTAGACAGCAATTATGTACCTCTAGTTGATCATAGGTTGGTCTTAGAACCACATGGGGAAACAAGCTATTTAAAGTACTCTACATTCCTTTGTATCTACACACTCTAAGCTTTTAAGATAATTCTGCCTTCAGCCAAACCCTTTGTGTAAACCCCCAGGCCTTCCAAGAGGGTGTGTGCTTATTTTCTATAATTTTACAATTTCCCTCACCATCCTGACAGAACCCCAAAGCTCTCAAACTCCTGACCTCATTATCCACCTGTCTTAGCCCCACAAAGTGCTGGTATTACAGGCATGAGCCACTGCAGCTGGCCAAAAGCTTCTATTATCTGAAAGATCTTTTGACAGTAATTGTACGTATGCTTTTATTACTCTCTGGTGTTAAGACGTGAGAAGATATTAATGGCCTTTTCAGTCTTTATATTTGTATAATTTATCTCAATTATAAATGCTTTCCTGTGCAATAAGGTGTGAGCACTGGTTACAAGTTTTACCACATTGTTCACATGTGTAGGTATTTTCTTTACTATCTTACCTACAATTAAGTGTGATGACCAATTTAGGCTTTGCCATGTTTTTCACACTCATAGCATTTCTGTACAGTATAAATTTTTTAATGCTTAGTTAAGAGTTAAGGATTGAGCTGGGCACAGTGGCTCACACCTGTAATCGCAGCACTATGGGAGGCTGAGGTGGACAGATCATGAGGTCAGAGGTTTGAGACTAGCCTGACCAACATGGTGAAACTTAAAAATACAAAAATACATAAAATACAAAAATGCGCACCTGTAATCCCAGCTACTTGGGAGGCTGAGGCAGGAGAACTGCTTGAACCCAGGAGGCGGAGGTTGCGGTGAGCCGACTGTGTGCCACTGCACTCCAGCCTGAGCAATAGAGCAAGACTCTATCTCAAAAAAAAAAAAAGAAAAAAAAGTTGAAGATTGGTTAAAGGCTCTGGCACATTTTTCACACTTGTAGATTTTTCTCAGCAGTATGAATTATTTTGTTTAAAAAAATATGAGGACTGGTTGAAAGCACTGCCACATTCTTCACAGTTGGTACAGTTTCTTCCCAGTATAAATTTTCCTATGTTTAGATTGGTTAAAGACTTTGCCACATTCTTCACATTTGTAAGATTTCTCTCAAGTATGAATTAGCCTATGTTTAGTAAGTTTTGAGGATCGGTTAAAAGCTATGCCACATTCTTCACATTTGTAGGGTTTCTCTCCAGTGTGAATTCTCTTATGTGTAGTAAGGATTGAGGAATGGCTAAAAGCTTTGCCACATTCTTCACATTTGTAAGATTTCTCTCCAGTATGAATTATCTTATGTGTAGTAAGGTTTGAGGACTGGTTAAAAGCTTTGCCACATTCTTCACATTTGTAAGGTTTCACTCCAGTGTGAATGATCTTATGTTTAGTAAGGGTTGAGGACCAACTAAAGCCTTTGCCACATTCTTCACATTTGTAGGGTTTCTCCCCAGTATGAGTCATCTTATGTGTAGTAAGGTTTGAAGACACACTAAAGGCTTTGCCACATTCTTCACATTTGTAGGGTTTCTCTCCAGTATGAATTCTTTTATGTTTAGTGAGGGTGGAGGACCAGTTAAAGCCTTTGCCACATTCTTCACATTTATAAGATTTCTCTCCAGTATGAATTATCTTATGTTTTGTAAGGTATGAAAATCGGTTAAAAGCTTTGCCACATTCTTCACATTTGTAGGGTTTCTCTCCAGTATGAATTCTCTTATGTGTAGTAAGCTGTGAGGACCGGCTGAAGGCTTTGCCACATTCTTGACATCTGTAGCGTTTCTCTCCAGTATGAATCATCCTATGTGTACTAAGGGTTGAGGGGTGCTTAAAAGCTTTGCCACATTCTTCACATTTGAAGGGTTTCTCTCCAGTATGAATTATCTTATGTGTGGTAAGGGTTGAAGACTGCTTAAAAGCTTTGCCACATTCTTCACATTTGAAGGGTTTCTCTCCAGTATGAATTATCTTGTGTCTAGCAAAGGTTGAGAACCACTGAAAGGCTTTGCCACATTCTTCACATTGGTACAAATTCTCCCCAGTATGAACTCTTTTATGTTGACTTAGGTGTAAAAGCATGCAAAATGATTTATCACATTTTTTACATTTGAAAGTTTTTTTTCTAGTATGTCTTGTCTTATGTCTATTTGAATTTAAAAATTTATGAAAGACTTTTACAAATTTATCACATCGAACTATTTCACTTTGGGTAGTTGTCAAACGCTGGTTTAGTTCATTATAACCTTCTTTGTGCACCTTACACTCATCCACACTTGCAGAGCCTTTTCTTAACTGTAAATTCTCAGGTCCACATTTTCCATATCTTCTCAGAATCACTTGTTGAAAAGAATCTTTTATGTCTTGCTCTGGCCAAAGGTTTTTGGGAAAATAAGAACACATAGCTGAAAGAAATAAAAACAAATTATTGAACTTACTAAATTTAGATAAACATACTTTATGAATAATCTCTATACTATACAAACCACATGAGCAAGATGCCATAATAAAATACTACAGGCCCTAAATCCTTCATGGACATATAAATGTAATAAAAATCATTTGAGAAAAACTTTTTTTTTTTTTTGAGACGGAGTTTCACTCATGTTACCCAGGCTGGAGTGCAATGGCGCGATCTCGGCTCACTGCAACCTCCGCCTCCTGGGTTTAGGCAATTCTCCTGCCTCAGCCTCCTGAGTAGCTGGGATTACAGGCATGCGCCACCATGCCCAGCTAATTTTTTTTTTGTACTTTTAGTAGAGACGGGGTTTCACCATGTTGACCAGGATGGTCTCGATCTCTTGACCTCGTGATCCACCCGCCTCGGCCTCCCAAAGTGCTGGGATTACAGGCTTGAGCCACCGCGCCCGGCGAGAAAAACTTAAATGTGTAAAGTTCCCCAGGTGAGTACAATGCAAAGACACACAAGAAAAAGAAAAGTCTGTTATATTTCTCCAACAAAGTTCTTTCTGCTCTCCAAAATAACACAGTGCTTTTCAAAGTAAATTCCTAACTTTCGGTTTCTTTTTTAATATACAAGTATAATACTGGCACATACATATATATTAATTGATTCTAGAAGCCTTTTCAAAAACTGGTATCCCATAACAAAGTACTGGAAGAAATGGTGGTATATTTTGGAATGACAGTTTGGGTTTGCTGAGACCAAAGGTAAACATTACAGCAACAGAGAGACTGTAGTGCAACAGACAGAAAACAGATGTCACAAATGATTACTGATTAAGATGAAGCAGAGATCAAGTCCCTTAACTAACTAAAAATTAAACACAAAATTTTGGACAAGATACATTCTTTTTTTTTTTTTTTAAAGAGACGGGGGTTTCACCATGTTGGCCAAGCTGGTCTCGAACTCCTGGCCTCAAGTGATCCACCCACCTTGGCCTCAAAAGTGCTGGGATTACTGGCATCAGCCACTGGACAAGATACATTCTAAGAACATGTTTGAGAGAATCCCAGAATCTCTAACCAAAATAATTGTTTTCAGACTATGCCAGGACAGAGCTACATTATAAAGATTGTGGGCCGGGCGCGGTGGCTCACACCTGTAATCTTAGCACTTTGGGAGGCCGAGGCGGGTGGATCACGAGGTCAAGAGATCGAGACCATCCTGGTCAACATGGTGAAACCCCGTCTCTACTAAAAATACAAAACATTAGCTGGGCATGGTGGCGCATGCCTGTAATCCCAGCTACTCAGGAGGCTGGGGCAGGAGAATTGCCTGAACCCAGGAGGCAGAGGTTGCGGTGAGCCGAGGTCGCGCCATTGCACTCCAGCCTGGGTAACAAGAGTGAAACTCCGTCTCAAAAAAAAAAAAAAGATTGTGAAAAGGTGAAAAGTAGCTTTATGTCTAAATCTTAATTAAAAATTACAATGAATATAAAATACAGCAAAATAGTTCAAAAAATATTATAAAATTTTCAGGAAGAAACCATTAAAAACGGTGTATACATTAATTTTAAAAACTGAAAATAATGAATACTCAGTAAAGTAGAAACACAAAGAACTATAGAAAATCAGAATAAAATGAGGATAAGAACAAAAAGATAGCCAGGCATGGTGGTTCACACCTGTAATCTCAGCACTTTGGGAGGATGAGGTGGGCAGATCATGAGGTCAGGAGATTAAGACCATCCTGGTCAACATGGCGAAATCCCATTTCTACTAAAACACACACACACACACACACACACACACACACACAGCCAGGTGTGGTGTGCGCACCTATAGTTCCAGCTACTCAGGAGTCTGAGGCAGGTGAATTCCTTGAACCCATGAGGCAGAGGCTGCAGTCAGATCATGCCACTGTACTCCAGCCTGGCTACAGAGCAAGACTCCGTCTCAATATATGTGTGTGTATGCAAAAAACAGAAATTGTAAAGTTAAGAAACATAGAAAATATCACTAAAATAAAGACAAGGTTTCACCGTGTTGGTCAGGCTGGTCTTGAACTCCCGACCTCAGATGATCGCCCGCCTTGGCCTCCAAAGTGCTTGGATTACAGGCATGAGCCACCACTCCCGGCCATAACTAAAAAATTCTTAAAGAAAAAATAACATCAAAATGAAGAAGCTCGGGCTGGGTACAGTGGCTCACACCTATAATTCCAGCACTGTGGGAGGCTGAAGCAGGTGAATCATGAGGTCAGGAGATCCTGGCTACCATAGCAAAACCCCATCTCTATTGAAAATACAAAAAATTAGCCAGGCATGGTGGCATGTGCCTGTACTCCCAGCTACTCAGAAGGTGAGGCAGGAGAATCACGTGAACCCAGGAGGCGGAGGTTTCAGTGAGCCAACATCGTGCCACTGCACTCCAGCCTGGGTGACAGAGTAGACTTCATCTTAAAAAAGCAGCAGCAGCAGCTCAACAAACAAACAAAGGTACACACAAAGATATTTATAACGAACACATATAAGCACAATTTCAAAAGTCACAGACAAGAGGAGGATGAAGTTGCAAGATAAAAATGATGTGTCATTTATAAGCATAGTCTTATGAGATAGCCGGTGAACTGTCAACAAACTTTGCAGGCTAAAAGGAAACTGTGTGATACAGTCAAAGCCCTGGAAAAAAAAAAAAGATATAAAATGAGAATAATACCATCAGCGTATCTGTCCTGCCAAAAAAAAGAATAAACAAACTTCAACAATAACCAAATTCTGAAAAGTATTTTGTACTTCATATGCCCTAAAAAGAAAAGGTGCTGAAAGCAGTTGCTTCTGCTCAAAATAACATGATTTAACAAAATAGTACAATCACATAAAACACATTATTCTCTGGGACGGCAATGTACATGCAGCAAAAAATAGAATTTCTTAGCATAATAATGATACAAAAACATTTTAAAATATCCTCTAAAATTTAAAAGGTAAAAACATAGAAATCATTATAAACATTTGTCAATATACAAGATAATATATAATTACCAACATCACTGACAAATTTGAGGCAGACGTAATGAGAAAAAATTTTTGAATGCAACTGAAGTTCATTTTTTACCAGATTAAAATACATTATTTTATCTTTTAGATGTTTTACATAATCCCCAAGGTACCACCAAGAAGGTATCTGCATATCTGGCAGAAGACTTTCCTGTACAGTGAAACAAAAAGAAAAGGAAAAAAAAGAATATATTTGCATAGATAAATGAAAATAAGGAATAAGTAAAAACATATCAAGGTAAGTATAAAAAAGACACAAACACAGAAAAAGAGAAAATGAAGAACAAAGATACAAGATGCAAATAAAACCATAACATTGCTAAGTCTTCATAAGAAAAATAAAATTCTTTTCAGACAAGCAAATGCTGAAGGAATACATCACCACCAAGCCTGCCTTGATAGAACTGCTAAAAAAAAGCACAAATATGGGAAGAATAAAACATTACTCCTGCATAATAACAGTGAGAGACTTTAACACTCCACTGTTAATATTTTTTTTTTTTTTTTTTTTTTTTTTGAGACGGAGTTTCGCTCTTGTTACCCAGGCTGGAGTGCAATGGCGTGATCTCGGCTCACCGCAACCTCCGTCTCCCGGGTTCAGGCAATTCTCCTGCCTCAGCCTCCTGAGTAGCTGGGATTACAGGCACGCACCACCATGCCCAGCTGATTTTTTGTATTTTTAGTAGAGACGGGGTTTCACCATGTTGACCAGGATGGTCTCGATCTCTTGACCTCGTGATCCACCCGCCTCGGCCTCCCACAGTGCTGGGATTACAGGCTTGAGCCACCGCGCCCGGCCCACTGTTAATATTATACAGATCATTGAGACAGAAATGTAACAAGAATATTTAGGACTTGAACTCAGCTGTGGGCCAAGTGGACCTGATAGATATCTAGAGAATTCTCCAGTCACAAACAACACAATGCACATTTGTTTAAGGTCCACGTGGTACTTAATTCTAACACTGATCACATAATTGGAAGTAAAACACTACTCGGGAAATGTAAAAGAACTGAAATCATCACAGTCTCTCAGACTGCAGTGAAATCAAATTAAAACTCAAGAGTAAGAAACTCACCAGGCACAATAGCCCATGCCTGTAATCCCAGCACACTTTTTTTTAACTGATTCTTGCTCTGTCACTAGGCTGGAGTGCAGCGGTGCGATCTCGGCACCTCCACCTTCTGGTTCAAGTGATTCTCCTGCCTCAGCCTCCCGAACAGCTGGGACTATAGGCGCATGTCACCATGCCCAGCTATTTGTTGTTGTTGTTGTTTTGTAATTTTTAGTAGAAACAGGGTTTTACCATGTTGGCCTAAAAGGTCTTGATCAGAGGCCAATGTGGGTAGACCGCTTGATATCAGGAGGTTGGGGTCAGCCTGGCCAACACGGTGAAACCCCATCTCTAGGAAAAATACAAAAAAATTAGCTGAGCAGGGTGGCACATGCCTGTAATCTTAGCTACTCAGGAGACCAAGGCACAAGAATCACTTGAAGCCAGGAGACAGAAGTAACAGTGGACAAAGATCATGCCACTGCACTCCAGCCTGGGTGACAGAGTAAGATTCTGTCTCAAAAAATAACAAAAACAATAACAACAAAAACTCAAGAATATGTAACTCACTCCAAAACACACAACTACATGAAAATTGAGCAATCTGCTCCTGAAGGACTGCTGGCCAAATAATAAAATTAAATCAGAGGCTGACAGCTACAGCCATAACCTTCTAACCATGCCCAATCTTGGAAGCTAAGCAGGGTCAGGCCTTGCTGAGACTTAGAAGATTGCCTGGGAATACTGGGTGTTATAAGCTTTGGCCAGGCAAGGTAGATCATGCCTGCAATCCCAGCACTTTGGGAGGATGGGGCAGGCAGATCACCTGAGGTCAGGAGTTCGAGACCAGCCTGGCCAACATGGCGAAACACCATCTCTATTAAAAATACAAAAATTAGCTGAGTTAGGTGGCAGGCACATGTAATCCCAGCTGCTTGGGAGGCTGAGGCTGGAGAATGGCTTGAACCTGGGAAACAGAGGTTGCTTTGAGCTGAGATTGTGCCATTGCACTTAAGCCTGGGTGACAGGGCAAGACTTCATCTCAAAAAATAGAAATAAAATAATAAATAATTTAAAAGAAAATCAGCTAAACCATAACCAATATTGAGGTCATATTTATAAACAAACATATAATCTGATTATGATAGACATATGGCTGATTTATCTCTCAATTAAACCTCAAATTGACTTAAAGTATACAAACAAAGTTGCAAATTGGCTAAAATTATATAAGAAAGACTAAAAACACAATATGTTGATGTTAAGAAACCTAAACTAAAAAAAACACTATTATGAAACTGCACAACAATAAAAGACATGTTTACTCATAAAATATGGTATGCAATCCTGATTTACTATTAAAAGAGAATTATTTGCACAGTGGCTCATGCCTATAATCCCAGCATTTTGAGAGGCTGAGGCCAGTGGATCACCTGAGGTTGGAAGTTTGAGAGCAGCCTGATCAACATAAAGAAACCTTGTCTCGGGCCGGGCGCGGTGGCTCAAGCCTGTAATCCCAGCACTTTGGGAGGCCGAGGCGGGTGGATCACAAGGTCAAGAGATCGAGACCATCCTGGTCAACATGGTGAAACCCCGTCTCTACTAAAAATACAAAAAAATTAGCTGGGCATGGTGGCGCGTGTCTGTAGTCCCAGCTACTCAGGAGGCTGAGGCAGGAGAATTGCCTGAACTCAGGAGGCAGAGGTTGCGGTGAGCCGAGATCGCGCCATTGCACTCCAGCCTGGGTAACAAGAGTGAAACTCCGTCTCCAAAAAAAAAAAAAAAAAAAAAAAAGAAACCTTGTCTCTACTAAAAACACAAAATTAGCTGAGTGTGGTGACACAGGTCTTTAATCCCAGCTACTTGGGAGGCAGAGGTTGTGGTGAGCCAAGATCATGCCACTGTATTCCAGTCTGGGCAACAAGAGCAAAACTCCATCTCAAAAAAAAAAGATCCAGATAACAACAATATTTCACTGTGTACTGATGGAAGGCAAGTACTTCAAATAATTTGGCATGCACTGTGTGGCAGTAAAATTTCACAGAACATGCATTATATTTATAAATAGAATATTCTGATGAGAAAGTTTGATAAGCAGTTGAAGAAATGTGATAGTTTTTAAATATATGCTGTTCTTACACAAAATGAAACTGCTGTAATCCCACTTTAGAAGCAAAGAATAGACTATGTTGCTAAATTAAAACTTATATTTTGAAGAACAGAGTTAGAGCCTCTGATATGTAAACCAAATATTCAGAAATAAATTATGTTACCATTTAGATGTATGCTGAAGAAACTGGGTGAAAATCCTATAATTCCTTTTTACCTGCAACAAACTTAAATTTATAAGTAACCATTTTAGTAATATGGAGTGTCCTAAAATTATCTAATTTACTTCAGGCATAACATATAAATTCTACGATACTGTTCTAAATGTTTGAATCTAAAATTATAGACGTTTGAAATAAAATACGAAGTAAAAATGTATAGAAAAGGTAATATCAATGACATAAAAAAATAAAAGGTGCTCATTCACCACGGGCAGTGGCTCATGCCTGTAATCCCAGCACTTTGGGAGGCTGAAGCAGGCAGATCATGAGGTCAAGAGATTGAGACCTTTCTGGCCAACATGGTGAAACCCGTCTCTACTAAAAATACAAAAATTAGCTGGGTGTGGTGACACACTCCTGTAGTCCCAGCTACTCAGGAGGCTAAGGCAGGAGAATCACTTGATTCCAGGAGGCAAAGGTCACAGCGAGCCAAGATTGCAACACTGCACTCTAACCTCCCAACAGAGTGAGACTCCATCTCAAATAATAAAAATAAATAAAAGGTACTCTATTTGATTATCCTCCCCACAGCAAAAAAAAAAAAAAATTTCAGTCATCCCTAACAAAAATTCCTTCATGAGAGAGCCAGGCATCATGGCTCAGATGTGTAATGACGGCTACACGGTACACTGAGGTTGGAGAATTTCTGCAGGCCAGGATTTCAAGACTAGCCTAGATGATAAGCACAACCACATCTCCAAAGTAAGTGCCTTTAAGAGAGCTTTGAGCCGGGCGCGGTGGCTCAAGCCTGTAATCCCAGCACTTTGGGAGGCCGAGGCGGGTGGATCACAAGGTCAAGAGATCGAGACCATCCTGGTCAACATGGTGAAACCCCGTCTCTACTAAAAATACAAAAACATTAGCTGGGCATGGTGGCGCGTGCCTGTAATCCCAGCTACTGAGGAGGCTGAGGCAGGAGAATTGCCCGAGCCCAGGAGGCGGAGGTTGCGGTGAGCCGAGATCGGGCCATTGCACTCCAGCCTGGGTAACAAGAGCGAAACTCCGACTCAAAAAAAAAAAAAAAAAAAAAAAAA
>NW_022437139.1:513125-514652 GCF_009761245.1 Sapajus apella
CAAAAAAAAAAAAAAAAAAAAAAAAAAAGAGAGCTTTGAGATCCAGGGAGGGAGTTGTGAAACTTTTCTAAAGCCCAAGATTGAGGAGTGTTCTTTTCAGAGGACAGGCTCTTATTTAGATAGGAAACTACAGGAACCCTGGCCTTGGTTACAGACCAAGAAATGGCCCAACCAACTTGGTCCCACTGAGATTTCTGAAGTTTACTCTGTAACCATCCCAACCTTCTCCTAGTTACAGTCTGGGAGAGGTCCTGCTTTTTCAGAGACCTGGAGGGAGATACCAATTTGCAGCCATGCAGGCAGGCCTACAGGCCTTGGTTTTTACTATGCTCCCAGAAGCAGTTCAATGACTCAGTTCCACATCTCTGAGCCACAGTTCATGACCAGTTTTGCCTAAAAAGAAACCCACACAGCAACGTGAGGAAACCCTCTCTGGTATTCAGTGAAAACTATATCCATTCACATCCTGACATAAGGGTAATTATACATGGACCCAATTGCAAAAACCTGCCCTCTGTCTGCCCTACAGATCAAAGTCCTGAAGAATAGTCAGTCTGTCCAAAATTAGAATGGGAATTACAATTACCCAAGGCCTTTGTAACAAGCCATCTAAAGGTGGACCCTAGTGCAGACACAGCAGCCTTGTGACCAAGCTACAATCCCTCCACTACAAACCCAGAGGGACCCATTTGCAGGTAGATCATGAGGTCAAGAGTTCAACACCAGCCTGGCCAAGATGGGGAAACTCTGTCTCTACTAAAAATTCAAAAATTAGTGGGTGTGGTGACAGGCACCTGTAATCCCAGATACTTGGGAGACTCGGGCAGGAGAATTACTTAAACTCGAGAAGCAAAGGTTACAGTGAGCCAAGTTTATACCACTGCACTCCAGCCTGGGTGAGAGAAGGAAACTCTGTCTCAAAAAAAACAAACAAAAAAAAATTGGAATTAAAGAGAAATTAAGTAAAAAGTTGCTGTTTGTGGATTGTATAATCTTATATATATATAAACACACATAGTACATTAAAATTTGTCTGAACTAATAAATACAGTCAATAACTTAACAAAACACAAAATTAACATGCAAGTTATGGTTCCATACACTTAAACTGATAATGATAGAGAAAGAAAACAATCTTATTTATAATAGCATTAAAATAATAAATTTCTGAGAACAAATTCAAGAATGTAAAAAATCTTTACAATGAAATATATATCAATGAAAAAAATTTAAAAAGACAAAAATAACTTTAAAAATATTTCATTTTGCCGGGCGCAGTGGCTCAAGCCTGTAATCCCAGCACTTTGGGAGGCCGAGGCGGGTGGATCACGAGGTCAAGAGATCGAGACCATCCTGGTCAACATGGTGAAACCCCGTCTCTACTAAAAATACAAAAAATTAGCTGGGCATGGTGGCGCGTGCCTGTAATCCCAGCTACTCAGGAGGCTGAGGCAGGAGAATTGCTTGAACCCGGGAGACAGAGGTTGCGGTGAGCCGAGATCGTGCCATTGCACTCCAGCCTGGGTA
>NW_022437139.1:514752-526241 GCF_009761245.1 Sapajus apella
AAAAAAAAAAAAAAAAAAAAAAAATTTCATTTTGGCCAGGCACAGTTGCTCACACCTGTAATCCCAGCACTTTGAGAGGCAGAGGTGGATGGATCACGAGGTCACAAGATCGAGACCAGTCTGGACAACATGGTGAAACCTCGTAACTCTACTAAAAATACAAACATTAGCCAGGCATGGTGGCACATGCCTGTAATCCCAGCCACTCGGGAGGCTGAGGCAGGAGAATCATTTGAACTCGGAAAGCGGAGGTTGCAGTGAGCTGAGATCAGGACATTGCACACCAGCCTGGTGACCTAGCAAGACTGTCTTTAAACTTCAAATAGCAAAAGCACTCTTGAGAAAAAAGAACAAAGTAGAGGGACATCATAATTTACAATTTCACACAAACAGAATGGAATGTGCAGAAAAATTCACACAGAAACCTTTAATTGAACAGAAACCACTACTCTCACACATCTTAGACATGATGTAAAAAGAGAACTAAAAAATAGTTTAACATGGAGTTTTTCAAAATTACGCAGATATTTGTGTCTCCCAAAAAATGAAAAAGCATACAGATGTACAGTCCCCTTTTTTTTTAGACGGAATCTCACTCTGTCACCCAGGCTGGAGTGCAGTGGCATGATCTCAATTAACTGAAACCTCCGCCTCCTGAGTTCAAGTGATTCTTCTGCCAGAGCTTCCCAAGCAGCTAGGATTAAAGGTACCCACAACCACATCGGACTAATTTTTGTATTTTTAGTACAGATGGGGTTTCACCATGTTGTCCAGGCTGGTCTCGAACTCCAGACCTTGTAGTCTGCTGGCCTTCACCTCTTAAACTGCTGAGATTACACGTGTAAGTCACTGTGGCCAGCCTGTACAGTGTCTTACACGCCATGAAGAGGACTTTGGCTCTCACTGTAAACTTGGAGGAAGATCACCCAAGGAAAAGTAGAATTTTTAGAGAATTTAACAGCAGAAGACAGAAGATGCCCCTATGTAAGGGAAAAATTTAAGAAAATACTCAGGCCTCCCAGAAACTATTTGCTTTGCAACACAGCTTCCCAAATCATGTTGTAAGAACTGGCTTTTTGTTTGTATGACCTTTGGACTGCTCATCCGTGTTGTTTGTTGTATTTACTCTCACCTACCTGTGGGTTTGGCCATGATCTCATATCTCTTCATATTCCAGGGCTCTTTTCCGTGCTCCAGACAGGTGACTGGGTTTTGCTTAGAGACAGCAATACCTGCTTTATTAAAAATAAGTAACATAAATCTTTCTTATAGTCTCTAATTACCAACCTAGTACTGTGCTCAGTAAAAACAATGTGATAGAATATTCTAGAAAATTGATCCCAAAATACTAATCAATGAGAGACATCTCTAAATATTTAGGAAATATTTTAAATTTTCAGATCCTTCATTTTACTACCTGGTACTCGTGAATCAAAAATTGATGGTGGTCGGAGGTGCCGGGCAGAAAATTAAAAAAATATATATATATATTGATGGTGGCAAATAGATTTTAAGATATGGGCAACCAGGTGCGGTGGCTTACACCTGTAATCCCAGCACTTTGGGAGGCAAAGGAGGGCCAATTACAAGGTCAGGAAATCGAGACCATCCTAGCTAAGCTGATAAAACTCCTTCTCTTCTAAAAATACAAAAATTAGCCAGGCGTGGTGGTATGCACCTGTACTGTGGCTACTCAGGAGGCTGAGGCAGGAAAATCACTTGAACCCAGGAGGCGGAGGTTACTGTGAGCCAAGGTCACACAACTACACTCTATTCTGGGTGACAAGAGCAAGACTCTGTCTCCAAAAAAAAAAAAAAGATATGGGCAATAGTATTTTATGCCACTAAATATTAGAAATGTGGAGTGTAGATGAAGATAAAACATGTTGAAGAAATTCTTTTCTACACAGACAAATCATCAAGATTTTCTTAAAATAAGGATCAGAAACATTTATACAAAGCATAAATTACAAAATAAAAAAATAAAAAAGACATCAACTTTTAGGGTATATTAAGAATGGTGTATTAAAGCTATTCTCACCCAAGAAGACCAGGTTTCTGTAGTTCTCTAACATCACATTTCTATATAAATTCTGCTGAGCAGGGTTCAGGCACTGCCACTCCTCCAGAGAGAATTCTATGGCCACATCCCTAAATGTCAGCGTCTCCTGAAAAACACATATACGGACACACATATATTTACCAAGTGGCCATGGGCAGAATTTATTATTTGAATTAAGGTTAAACAAGAGAGTAAAGAGAATTGATTCTGACTTATAAGAATAACTGAAATTAGTCTGGGTGTGGTGGCTCATGTCTGTAATCCCAGCACTTTGGGAGGTGGATCACGAGGTCAGGAGTTCAAGACCAGCCTGACGAACATGGTGAAAATCCGACTTTACTAAAAATACAAAATCTGGGCATGGTGGCACACACCTGTAATCCCAGCTACTCAGGAGGCTGAGGCAGGAGAATCACTTGAACCCAGGAGGCAGAGGTTGCAGTGACCTGAGATCTTGCCACTGCATTCCAACCTGGGTGACAGAGTAAGACTCTGACTCAAAACACCATCACCAAAAAAAGGGTAACTGAAATTATCCAATAATTTTCAACACAGAAATATTCTCTAATGTATTCTCTTACTCCGAAGAAAGAGAATGGCATAAGATCCAAAACACCAGTGCATATATAATACTTTTCTCTATAATAAAGTATATAGTTAAGGACATAAACACAAATATATACATTTTTCAGTGCTATATTTACAACATAATGAGTTGTGTATATTTTTCCAACAAAAAATAAAAGTTGATTTAGAAAGTACCTCTCAAATTTAAATGCGCACAATAACTGGAGATCTTGTGGTGAAGTTTTTGTTCTGTTTTGTTTTCCCCAGAAGACCTGGAATAATGTCTGAGTTTTTAAAATTCTAACAAGATCACTAGTAATGCCAATGTTTTTGACCCAAGAAGACTATCTTGTCAAACATTCAGTAAGGGAAAGAGACTGTTTTTCCCAATTTTTCTGGCCTGTAAACAAAGGTAAGAGCCTTCATTTTCCAAAGACAGACTTGTATCTCACACACACACACACACACACACACACACACACACACACACACACACACACACAAAGAAAGAAATAAAGAAACATCAGAAAAAATGGCAGGTGCCAGATTAAATGTGATGGTTTATGCAAATTAGCTGCATAAATATACTTAATGATAAAGAAAAATAATTGACTCAATAGTGACAAAAAGTCAGAGCTCTTTTGCTAAGTAAATTATCAACTACACTAGAAAAAAATTTCATGAGGTGCTGATGCACACAGATGAACACAGTATCACTGCTGAGATATTGCCCCACAAAAATCATTAAAGATTGAATTTAACCATAAAGAAAAATCAGGTGCAGTGGTTCATGTCTATAATCCTAGCACTTTAGGAGGCCGGGAAGGGTGGATTGCCTCCGTTCAGGAGTTCGAAACCAGCCTAAGGAACATGGTAAAACCCCAACTCTACTAAAAAAAAAAAAAAAAAAGCCAGGCATGCAGGCATGCACCTGTAATCCCTGCTACTCAGGAGGCTGAGACAGGAGAATCACTGGAACCCAAGAAGTAGAGGTTGCAGTGAGCTGAGATTGCACCATTGGACTCCAGCCTGGGCAAGAGAGTGAGACTCCATTAAGAAAGGAAAGAAAGGGAGGGAGGGAGGAAGGGAGGGAGGAAGAGAGAAAGAAAAGAAAAATCAGTTTTATGCAAAGGTCAAGATATTTCCCAAGTTCAACAGTTTTTTTTTTTTTTGGAAATGGAGTTTCCCTCTGTCACCCAGGCTGGAGAGCAGTGTGCAATCTCCACCTCTTAGGTTTAAGCAATTCTCCTGGCTCAGCCTCCTGAGAAGCTGGGATTACAGGCACACACCACCATGCCTGGCTAATTTTTGTATTTTTAGTAGAGATGGGGTTTCACCATGTTGGTCAGACTGGTCTCAAACTCTGGATCTCATGATCTGCCTGCCTCAGCCTCCAAAGTGCTGGGATTACAGATGTGGTCCACTGTGCCTGGCCTATAATTTTTAATAATGACTTTAAGTAGACTTTCTTTAGTACTCTAGAGAGCAGGAATCTCTCAATAATATTTTTCAGAACTTCCTGGGTACTAAATGCCATCCCATTTAAATAAGCACTTTCTTAATCCAGTTCTGTATAGAGTTAATAGAGAACACAGATGAAACCTCAACATTATATGTTCTCCATCTTTACTAAGAACCTCAGCTTTCCCACAATAGGAATCTTGAGTATCCACATCTTCCCATTTTCAATAGCCACAAAGGAACACTTTTTTTTTTGAGACAGAGTCTTGCTCTGTCACCAGGTGCCAGGCTGGAGTATAACGGCACAATCTCGGCGCACTGCAACCTCCACCTCCCGGGTTGAAGCAATTCTCCTGCCTCAGCCTCCCGGGTAGCTGGGACTACAGGCGCATGCCACCACACCCAGCTAATTTTTTGTGTGTTTTTAGTGGAGACGGGGTTTCACCATGTTGACCAGGATGGTCTCGATCTCTTGACCTCATGATCCGCCCACTTCAGCCTCCCAAAGTGCTGGGATTACAGGCTTGAGCCACCATGCCCGGCCAAAAGGAACACTTTTTATATGGAAGATCATAAATTTATGGTAGGAATTCTGCATTGCATATAAGAAGCCATGATGTAGAGAAGGCTCTCGTACGTAGGAAAAAAATATTTTTTAGAGATCAACTATCACAACAATTTTTAAAAGTACTTGAAATAAACTCACTGAGGAGGAGAAACACAAGTAGAGAAGTAAAGGTTTGTGAGTACTAAATGCAGGGCACTCCAGGAGGCAGGGTGGACACAGCTCTTGATCTGAGACATGTTTAGCTGAAAAGCAGCCATTTTCCCTCTTTCTCCCCCTCCTCTGGAAAATCTTTTCAGGGAAAATTCTCTGGACAAGTGACACCGGTATCTTGAGAAAATTTCCTTAAAGACATCAGCACCACCTGCTTCCCTGCCAGCCTCGCACCCACAGACAGAAGGACCAAGACCAAAAGGTCCACCCATTTCTCTCCTTTAAAACAGAAGAGATTCAGGAACAATTAGCTGAATGGAAATAAAAATATACATTCCTCTTTTCCTGTCTACAGGTGCCCTCCCCTGCCACACACCAGCAATTTCTGCTACAGTAATGGAAATATAAGCCACACTGCCCTGTCTCTACCAAAGTCAAACAGAACAGGCTCTGTGCCCACCTTTTACTGCAAATGTGCCACTTAACTCTCAGGAATGTATTTTGAAGCCCTCATACCTGATTCTGGCCTCAACTTAGAGTCACATGAGGCACTTCATTAAAACAACACGGATGCTTCCACCCAGAACAATAAACAAAACAGGTGGAAAGTGCACAAATAAAGAGATTTCTGCAAATTGACCATGTAATCTGAATGAGAAGAGTGGGCTGATAAGCACTGCCTCTCAAGCTTTGATGAGCTTAAAAATTACCAGGTAATGTTGGTTCTACTTTGTGTAATGTGAATCTACAGGTTTGGAAAAAGTCCGTGAATGGGTGTTTCAAACAAGTCCCCTGCCATGCTGATATTGCTCCCCTTGGGTTCATTATTAGTAGTAGTTAGAGAAAGCAGACACAGCACAGAGTCCCTTACACTCAGCACTCCTGTCACAACACAAATACTTCTGATACAAATGAAGACAACCAATCTCCATCCTGAAGTTTCATATTCCTTGCTGGCTCTTTACAGAGGAAACAGCAGCAATTTCTGAATAAGGCTGTATTTGAAAAACAACATGTACACATGTAATAATGCAATGTTTATGAAGCAGGTACTATCTACTCAAGAGTATGTTACAAAGCACTGTGCTGGGAATAACACATTATGTGATTTCATCCTCATAACACCCTGGAAGTTGATACTAAATGTTCAATAATTTCCAGGATTTAAATAAAGGGTTCAGTATTATTCCTTCATCTGTTTCTCTGTCATTTTAAAAAATAAAATGTACAAAATAAACAGACACGAGGGACATAGAATTAAATGTAGTCAGAGAAATTTACTATGTTTATATTTACGTTTTTGTTACTTGTGGAGGAACTACTGGATCTGCAGAAATAAAAAATAAGTTGCTAAATGAAATGTTTCCGTAAGCACTGGTTTTAATACAAAATTAAAAAATGAAGATTCTGGCCGGTCATGGTGGCTCACGCCTGTAATCCCAGCACTTTGGGAGGCCGAGACGGGCAGATCATCTGTGGTCAGGAGTTCTAGGTCGGCCTGGCCAGTATGGTGAAACCTTGTCTCTACTAAAAATACAAAAATTAGCTGGGCATGGTGGCAGGTGCCTTTAACCCCAGATGCTCAGGAGGCTGAGACAGGAGAATCGCTTAAACCCAGGAGGCAGATGTTGCAGTGAGCCGAGATTGCACCATTGCACTTCAGCCTGGGAAACCAGAGTGAAACTCTGCCTCAAAAAAAAAAAAAAAAAATTAAGATCCTAAAATACGTAGATTGTTTTTCTCATTTACCTGCTTCTGGGTTTGTAAAAATTGTGAGCACTAAGTCTAGAAAGGCAGAATAATTCACTAGCCAAAATTTTAATCTCTTTAAATCAGTTTTGTGAGGCAAGACTCCAGGATGGAGCCAGACCTAAACCTAAATAAAGCCTTCAAAAAGGTGAATCTGGCCATGTACAGTGGCTGTCTGTAATCCCAGCACTTTGGGAGGCTGAGGTGTGTGGGTTACCTGAGGTCACGAGTTCAAGACCAGCCTGACCAACATGGTGAAAGCCCATCTCTACTAAAAATATAAAAATTAGATGGGCATGGTGGCAGGCACCTGTAATCTCAGCTACTTGGGATGCTGAGGCAGCAATATTGCTTAAACCTGGGAGAGAGAGGTTGCAGTGAGCCAAGAATGTGCCACTGCACTCCAGCCTGGGGAACAAGAAAAAGGCTGTCTCAAATAAAATAAAATAAAATAAAATAAAATAAAATAAAATAAAATAAAGGGGGCCGGTGAATCTGAATAGACCTGGGTTAGGTAGTGGACCTTATGTAGAATTCTGTTCTCTATGGCACTGGGGTATTTCCAGTTCTGTTTTCCTAAGCTTACCAAAAAGAAACTAAAATCCCAGAGTTTATGTAACTTTGACCTATTTTTGCCACTGCCCTGTCAATTTTATAACATATAATAATAAGCAATTTAACGAAATCTCTTAAAGTTTTCCAGGATATTATTAGATGATACATATGTATTGTTAGCAAGGTAAAAGAAACAGAAATAACAATTCTCCTGTTCATAAATATTTCTTCAGGTAATGACATCAGAAGTCACAACAATTTTTTTTTACAAAGTGATCCAAATAAAGCTGGAGTATTTTTGCACACATCTATTCATTGTATCCATCATATGATGCTTAATTCAACCATGTATCCACTTACTACTCTAGATTAAAAGCTTCTGGATGGTAGGGATCACGACTGCTCCATCTATTCTTTGAATAACCATATAAAATTGAAGCAATTAGTTTATCTGAGTCACCAGACCTCTTCATCTTCCACTCAAGAACTGGGAAACTGGAGAAACTCTCATCTTGGTACCAACCAAAGTTATTTTTTGTATAAGGGGAGAAAAAAATACCCACAGGATTACTTTTTTCTCTTATACCAAGACTTAAGCAGAATTAATCACTTTTGTTAGCCTGACACAGTCCTGGGCCTGGACATCCTCCAACGTCTCAAAAATGCCTAGGTGATTGTGAGAGGTTCTTAGTAACCTGGGGCTGATGGCCCAATGATAAGCCAGGTTGAAGAGACTCAAGCTGACTCTAAATAGAAAATGGAACTGCCCTGGTGAAGCTCCAGAACCTGGTTCACCTATCCTGATTCATTAGCTTTTGGGTAAGAGGAAGGACAAAAATACTCTATTCCAGCATTGTGGTCATGGCTCTTGATACTTTGTGGCCTTTATTTCTCACTCTTAGTGCTTGTTTAAAGATTCTGGCATCAGACTCTACTTACAACTACAGTAGTCACTGAACAAGATCTAAAGAGCTTAAAAAGCCATACTCCCAACTCTAGGATTCAGAAGTTATTGTTGACATCTCACAATGCAGAAAATGCCTGCTGGTGGTTTTCTGTATATTCTCAATCCAAAGTCTGGCCCTGTCTTGTGAATCCCAGGCAGAGGCCAGACCTTTTGTGCAAATTCTATGTGGGATCGATCTGGCTTGCATTTTTGGGTATTACAGCAAACACAGCACAATCAAAGGAGAAATCTCCTCATAGAGGCTGCTCTAGCACACTCTAAGTAATATGTTTACCTAAAAGGAAAAAGCTGAGGCAACATAAATATAAGTAGAGAGTTAATTTGGGCCAAGCTTGAGGACTGTAACCTCGGAGCAAATATACATCCTGCAAAAACTAAACAACAGCAGCAACAAAACAGAATCTCTGAATAGGCCAAAAACAAACTCTAAAATTGAATTAGTAATAAATAACCTAACAACCAAAAAAAGTACAGGACCAGACAAATTTACAGCTGAATTCTACCTGATGTACAAAGAGCTGGTACCGCTTCTACCAAAATTATTTCAAAACACTGAGTAAAAGGGACTCTTTTTCAATTCATTACGTAAGAATAGCATCATTCTGATACCAAAATCTGGCAGAGAGAAAAACATAGAAAACTTCAGACCAATATCCTTGATGAACACTGAAGAAAATATTCTCAACAAAATACTGGCAAACCAAATCCACAAGAATATCAAAGAGCTCATCCAGTGTGATTAAGTAGACTGTATCTCTGAGATGCAAGGTTGTTTCTACATATAAAAATTAATAAATGTAATTCATCACATAAACAGAACTAAAGAGTAAACCGCAAGATGATCTCAACAGATGGCTAAAAAAAAGCTTTCAATAAAATTTAACATCCTTCATGTTAAAACCCTCAGCTAACTAGGCATTGAGGGTACAGACTTCAAAATAACGAGCTATCTACAACAAACTCACAACCAATATATTACATGGACACAGCTGGAAGCATTTTCTCCTTGAAAACTGGCCCAAGACAAGGATGTCTTCTCTCAAAACTCCTATTCAGCATACAACTGGAAGTCCTGGCCAGAGCAATCAGGGAAAAGATGAAAATAAAAGGCATCCACCAAGAAGAGAGGAAGTCAAATTATCCCTTTGTGCAGATGAAAAGATTCTGTGTCTTCAAAACCCTACAGTTTCAGCAGAAAAGCTCTTTAAACTGATAAACAACTTCAGCAGTTTCAGGATGCCAAATAAGTAGCATCCCTGGGGCGGAGGTTGCAGTGAGCCGAGATCGCCACTGCACTCCCGCCTAGACAACAGAGTGAGATTCTATCTCAAAAAAAATAATTAGGCCGGGCGCGGTGGCTCAAGCCTGTAATCCCAGCACTTTGGGAGGCCGAGGCGGGTGGATCACGAGGTCAACAGATCGAGACCATACTGGTCAACATGGTGAAACCCCGTCTCTACTAAAAATACAAAACATTAGCTGGGCATGGTGGTGCGTGCCTGTAATCCCAGCTACTCAGGAGGCTGAGGCAGGAGAATTGCCTGAACCCAGGAGACGGAGGTTGCGGTGAGCCGAGATCGCGCCATTGCACTCTAGCCTGGGTAACAAGAGTGAAACTCTGTCTCAAAAAAAAATAATAATAATAATAATAATTAATAAATAAGTAGCATCCCTGTTCATCAACAACATCCAAGCCAAAAGCCAAATCAAAAACATAATCCCATTCAAAATTAGCACAAAAGGAACAGAATATGAATATAGCTAACCATGGAGGTGAAAGATCTCTATGACAAGAACGACAAAACACTGCTTAAAGAAGTCAGAGATGATACAAGCCAATGAAAAAAATAAACATTTTATGCTCAAGGATAGAAAATATCAGTAGTAATATTAAAATGGCCAAACTGCCCAAAGACATTTACCAATTTAATGCTATTTCTATCAAACTACCAGAAACGGTGTTAACAAAACTAAAAAATAACTATTTTTAAAATTTATATGGAACCAAAATGAGCCTGAATAGCCAAGGCAATTTTAAACAAAAAGAACAAAGCTAGAGGCATTACATTACCCAACTTCAAACTACACTAACTACAGGGCTATGGTAACCAAAGCAGCATGGTACTGGTACAAAAACAGACCCATAGACAAATAATCTATGAGCAGAGAATAGAGAGCCCAGAAATAATGCCACACACCTCCAACCATCTGATCATTGACAAATCTGACAAGAGGAATGTGAGAATTCCCTATTTAATAAATGTGCTGGAGCCGGGCGTGGTGGCTCACGCCTGTAATCCCAGTACTTTGGGAGGCTGAGGCGGGCGGATCACCTGAGGTCAGAAGTTCGAGACCAGCCTGGACACTATGGTGAAACTCCGTCTTTAAAAAAAAAAAAAAAAGTGTGCTGGAATAGCTAGCTAGCACTATGTAGAAGACTAAAATGTTTCCTCCCTGATAATACATATAAAAATTAAATGAAGATTAAGACTTAAATGCAAAACTTAACATTATTTTTAAAATCTGGAAGATAGGCCGGGCGCGGTGGCTCACGCCTGTAATCCCAGCACTTTGGGAGGCTGAGGCAGGTGGATCACGAGGTCAAGAGATTGAGACCAACCTGGTCAACATGGTGAAACCCCGTCTCTACTAAAAATACAAAAAATTAGCTGGGCATGGTGGTGCGTGCCTGTAATCCCAGCTACTCAGGAGGCTGAGGCAGGAAAATTGCCCGAACCCAGGAGGCGGAGGTTGTGGTGAGCCGAGATCGCGCCATTGCACTCCAGCCTGGGTAACAAGAGTGAAACTCTGTCTCAAAAAAATAAATAAATAAAAATAAAAAAATAAAATAAAATAAAATCTGGAAGATAAATAACCAAGAAAATACCATTCTAAGCATAGGAGCTAGCAAAGATTTTCTGAGGAAGATAACAGAAGGAATTGCAACAAAATCAAAACTTGACAAATGGGACCTAATTAAACTAAAAAGCTTCTTCACAGCAAAAGAAACTATCAATGGGGTAAACAGATCACATACCAAATAAACAAAAATATTTGTAAACTATGTTCCTGACAAAGGTTTAACATCCAGAATTCATAAAGAAGTTAAGCAAGTCTGCAAAACAAAACAAAAAAACTTCATTAAAAAGCATAAAACATGGCCGGGCGCGGTGGCTCAAGCCTGTAATCCCAGCACTTTGGGAGGCCGAGGCGGGTGGATCACGAGGTCAAGAGATCGAGACCATCCTGCTCAACATGGTGAAACCCCGTCTCTACTAAAAATACAAAAACATTAGCTGGGCATGGTGGTGCGTGCCTGTAATCCCAGCTACTCAGGAGGCTGAGGCAGGAGAATTGCCTGAACCAGGAGGTGGAGGTTGCGGTGAGCCGAGATCGCGCCATTGCACTCC
>NW_022437139.1:526341-529338 GCF_009761245.1 Sapajus apella
AAAAAAAAAAAAAAAAAAAAAAAAAAAAAAAAAAGCATAAAACATGAATAGATGCTTTTCAAAAAAAAGACAAACATGTGCCTAACAAGCATGTGCAAAACATGCTTACCACTAATTCCTAGAGGAAAAAAAAAAAAAAAAAAAAAAAAACAAACCACAGTGAGATACCATCTCAGCATGGCTGTTAGAAAGTCAATAACAGGCCGGCACAGTAATCCCAGCACTTAGGGAGGCCAAGGCAGGCAGATCACTCGAGGTCATGAGTTTGAGAGCAGCCTGGCCAAAATGGAGAAACCCCATCTTTACTAAAAATACAAAAATTGGCTGGGTGCAGTGGCTCATGCCTGCAATTCCATTACTTTGGGAGGCCGAGATGGGCGGATCACGAGGTCAGGAGTTTGAAACCAGCCTGGCTAATATGGTGAAACCCCATCTCTACTAAAAGTACAAAAATTAACTGGGCATGGTGGCAGGCACCTGTAGTCCCAGCTACTCAGAAGCCTGAGGCAGGAGAATCACTTGAACCCAGGTGGTGGTGAAGGCTGCAGTGAGCCAAGATTGTGCCACTGCACTTGTCTGGGTGACAGAGCAAGACTCCATCTCAAAAAATAAAAAGAAAAAAAAATTAGTCAGGCTTGGTGGGGCACATCTGTAGTTTTAGATACTCAAGAAACTAAGGTATGAGAACCTGTTGAACCCAGGAAATGGAGGTTAAAATAAGCTGAGATCATACCACTGCACTCCATCCTAGGTGACAGAGTGAGACTCTGTCTCAAATACAAACGTCAATAACAGATGCTGGCAAGGTTGCAGAGAAAATGGAATGTTTACACACTGCTGGTAGAAGGGTAAACTAGTTCAACTATTGTGAAAAGCAGTGCGGCGATTCCTCACAGAGCTGAAACAGAATTACTATTTGACAAAGAAACCTTCAAATTTGGTGTATACCCAAAGAAATATTAATTATTCTACCATAAAGACACATGCACATACATGTTTATCACAGCACTGCTTGCAATAACAAAGACATGGACCGGGCGCAGTGGCTCATGCCTGTAATCCCAGCACTTTGGGAGGTCGAGGCAAGCAGATCACCTGATGTCAGGAGTTTGAGACCAGCCTGGATCAGCATGGCTGATCTCAAAAAAAAAAACAAAAAAAAAAACCCCATCTCTATGAAACATACAAAAATTAGCTGGGTGTGGTGGCATGCGCCTGTAGTCCCAGCTACTTGGGAGGCTGAGATGAGATAATCACTTGAACCCGGGAGGTGGAGATTTCAGTGAGCTGAGACCATCCTATTGCACTCCAGCCTGGGTGACAGATGAGACTCAGTCTCAAAACAAAACAAACCTCGGGATTCCCACAACCTTCCTCCAGTTTAATAATTTGATCAAGCTGCTCACAGAACTCAGCAAAACAATGTAGTTATATTTACTGGTTTGTTATTATCATTATTTTTTTTAAAGACAGGGTTTCACCACGTTGGTCAGGCTGGTCTTGAACTCCCGACCTCAGGTGATCCACCCGCCTCCAAAGTGCTTGGATTACAGGCGTGAGCAACCACGCCTGGCCTTACTGGTTTGTTATTTAAAAATATACAACCCAGGAAAAGTCAAATGGAAGAAATGTATACGACAAAGAAAAGAGTTGGGGAACAATGAAGCGCACACATTATTATCTGGGTAAATAGCTGTGATTAGTAAAATTTTTCATCTTTTGTGTTCTCTAGAAACAGTTTCTGGAAAAAACACCCTTCCCATTATGACTTAGATGGTGCTCTCTTTTCTTATTTACCTCATAGCCAGGCACAGACTCTGTCAGAAGCACATTGAACCACAGCAACTCCATTTTGAATTGGGGCTGAGTAAAAATAAGGCTGAGACCCACTGGGCTGCAGTCCCAGATGATTAGGCGTTTTAACTCATAAGATGAGACAGGAGGTCAGCACAAGATACAGGTCATAAAGACCTGGCTGATAACACAGGTTGCACTATAGAAGCAGGATAAAGCCCACCAAAATTAACATGGCATGAGAACGACCTCTGGTTGTCCTCTCTGCTACACTCCCACAAGTTCTATGATAGTTTACAAATGCCATGACAATGTCAGGAAGTTACCCTATAATAGTTTAAAAAGGAGAGGCATAAATATTCTACCCCTTGTTTAGCATATAATCAAGAAATAACCATAAAAATGTGCAACTAGCAGCCCTTAGGACTTCTGCCAATGGAGTGAGACATTCTTTTATTGCCAGAAGTTAAAACTCCTGATCAGAGGATATTAACCACAAGTTAAAACTTCTCTAATTCAGAGGCTGAATTAACAATGATAGGGCACAACTGGGGACAAGTTTAAGTCTTGCCAGTTTGATATCGGTTGCTACAAAGAGTGGCTAATGTCTATGTTTCTCACACATATTTGGCTCTGGCCAGAAGAGAAAAAGATAATTTTCTTTTATGTTGTGGCTTGGCCCCCAGGGTTGTGGTGCAGCCAGCCACGTCACTAGGGCCACTCAGGGAAAGGAAACCCAGAAGCCTGGCATGCTGGAAAAAGGGTACAAATGGCCGGGCGTGGTGGCTCACAACTGTAATCCAAGCACTTTGGAGGCCAAGGCGGGAGGATAGGCTACAAATGGGTTACCAGGCCTCTCCCCTCTATGCAAACTGATTGAATGAATGGTTAAAAACAAAAACACTGAGGCCGGGCGCGGTGGCTCAAGCCTGTAATCCCAGCACTTTGGGAGGCCGAGGCGGGTGGATCACGAGGTCCAGAGATCGAGACCATCCTGGTCAACATGGTGAAACCCCGTCTCTACTAAAAATACAAAAAATTAGCTGGGCATGGTGGTGCGTGCCTGTAATCCCAGCTACTCAGGAGGTTGAGGCAGGAGAATTGCCTGAGCCCAGGAGGCGGAGGTTGCGGTGAGCCGAGATCGCGCCATTGCACTCCAGCCTGGGTAACAAGAGCGAAACTCCATCTCAAAAAAAAAAAAAA
>NW_022437139.1:529438-542674 GCF_009761245.1 Sapajus apella
ATAGCCCAGGCCAAGGGGAGGGGGGTGGGGGAGAGCCGAAAGCGCGCTATGGCACACAAGCGTGGGAAAAAAAAGGAAAATGTCTATAACAAAAAAAAAAAAAAAAAAAAAAAAAAACACTGTTTATCTCTTATGTAAAGTTCTAATTAATATGAAAATGCATTTGTGAGGCTAGTCTTAAACCGTAACAAATCTGTTGTACTTTGTGCTACAAATTTGTCTTTCTGTATTGTTCTGTCATTAAGAGGGGTACCTTAGGATAAAATGCAGGCCTAGGACCCCTTGAGGCTACTGTTCAAGATGGCCCAGCAGAGTGGTCAGTCACGTCCTTGGAAGCTTGACCTTGTGACCACATGTACTTTCTTTTGGTTTTCACCATCACAATGGTGGCCCAGGTTCAGAGTTCAATTCCCAGCTTAGGGAATGAGTACTTTCTTGTTTGATGTTTGGGTGAGGGTGACCTTTACCATTTGTTGATTCTCTTTCCCTCTAGAAACTATCTTGAATTTTTCTTTTTCAGAATACCCGTGAAGTTACTTTCGGTAAAGTTAAAAAGCCAGAGATATTGGCTGTTTGACCTGACTAAAGCCTAGTAATAAGAAATTTAAAAGAACTTTTTAAAATAGTACTATGGTTAAAAGTCAGCTTAATTAAAAGCAGATATTCAAGTTCTAACTGCCTGGGGACTCCTTGAAAAAAAACAAAGAGGCACCATAGACCCTGCTTTGGGAAGCACCAGTTTTTCCTCATGAAAGCCCAGGAATTGAAAGTGGGCAGACCCTTCTCAAAATCTAAAGTTCTGTTCTGTTTCCCATTGCATTATCTGATGTGTTTTACTTTCAGGGGTATCAGAAATTACTTCACATTTTTATTTATTTTTTGGGGGGACAGAGTCTCTCTCCAAAGCCCAGGCTGGAGTGCAATGGCGTGATCTCGACTCACTGCAACCTCTGCCTCCCAGGTTCAAATGATTATCCTGCCTCAGTCTCCTGAGTAGCTGGATTACAGGCATGTGTCACCAGGCTGGGTACGGTGACTCATGCCTGTAAACTCAGCACTTTGGGAGGCTGAGGCGGGCAGATCAAAAGGTCAGGAGTTCGAGACCAGCCTGGCCAACATAGTGGAGTTCGAGACCAGCCTGGCCAACATAGTGGAACCATGTCTCTACTAAAAATTGAAAAATTAGCAGGGCATGGTGGTACACTCCCATAGTCCAGGAGAATTGCTTGAACCCAGGAAGTGGAGGTTGTGGTGAGCCTGGATTGTGCCACTGCACTCCAACCTGGGCAACATAGCAAGACTCCATCAAAAAACAACAACACTCTAATTTTATCTGAGTGGGGGAAAAAAAAAAAAAACAGGCATCCACCACCACACCCGGTTAATTTTGTATTTTTAAAAATTATTTACTTTTTTTTTTTTTTTTAAACCAGAGTGAGTTTAAAATTTTTCTCAGGTGTTTTTTGTTTGAGAAGGGGTTTCTCCATGTTGGTCAGGCTGATTTCTATCTCCCAACCTCAGGTGATCCTCCTGCCTTGGCCTCCCCAAGTGCTGGGATTACATGTGTGAGCCACTGCGCCAGCAAGATAACAGGATTTGAACAGAGATACTCACTATTACAAATTTACCTTGCAAAAAGAGGAACTGATGTTTTCATGAATTTATATAACTCACCAATTACCACATTTTCTCATGGAAATGTATTCATTTTCTACAGTCAAAATGGACTAGAGATTTTCCCTACTTTTTTTCCTTGGTAGCTAGCATTCTAAAAGCTAAGCCTTGGAATTCTGTTTAAATCCACTGAGCCAAAACAAAACAAAACAAACAAAAAACACCTGAGAAAAATTTTAAACTTACTCTGGTTGGAAAAAAAAAAAAAAGTAAATAATTTTTAACGAATGGAGCACATAATTAGACATTTTTTTAAAAACCCACCTCTTTTATGCCCTTTGTAAATGTTTTTCTACTTTTCAAGGTCTACTAATATAATGCAATTTACAGCTAAAAAACAGGTTAAAATAAGTAACCCATATTTTCAAGGTGACAAACACAGAGTGACAGTGCCGATTAAAAAACAGATGTGTCTGACTCATGTTTCAAGTCAGGCCATCCAATAACTTGAGAGATTCGTTTACCCACTCCTGATCACTTACGTGCTCAGGAACCACACATTCAGGAGACACTGTACTATTTCTCAGTGACTGCTCCAGGCGTATTTTACTTTGCAAGCTCTTACGCCATCTCACTAGAGTCAGTTTTTTTGTCTTTTGGGACACTATATTTTCTGCTACAGATTTTTGATTTTTCCCACCATTTTTTTTTCCCTATTTTTATTTCATTATCTTTCTGCACCCTTAGAAAATCCAAGGGGCAGAAATTATTTGTGTTTTCCCCTCATTACCAGCATCTGATTGGCTGATCAGCAACACGTCTTCAAAAAGTGGAAGCTGGGTTGGGTGTAGACACTCTTAATGTCTCAAGGGGTTATCTTTTTTAAAAAAGAGAACATTAAAAGATTCTTGTCAGACCCAGGGCATCCATTTGCTCCCTTGAGAGGATACACTTCATACCTCAGGCCTTCCTATGGAAGAAAATCAACCACAAGCTAATATTCTCTAGGCATTTTAGCTGACATAACCATAGCAGATATCGTGGTTTATCCCCAGACAGTACTGAAACCAAGGATGAGAAAAAAACTAAAGGGTGGCTACAGATATATCACCCCATAAAGTTTCCAAAGGGGCGGGGCACGGCGGCTCACACATGTAACCTCAGCACTTTGGAAGGCTGAGGTGCGCAGATCACGTGGTCAGGGGAACCAGACCATTTTGGCCAACATAGTGAAACCCCATCTCTACTAAAAATACAAAAATTAGCTGGGCATGGTGGCGCATGCCTGTAATCCCTGCTAATTGCTAGGCTGAGACAGGAGAATCGCTTGAACCAGGGATTTGGAGGTTGCAGTGAGCCTAGATCATGCCACTGCACTCCAGCTTGGTGACAGAGTGAGGCTTTGTCTCAAAAAAGAAAAAAAAATTCCAAAGGAAAACCTGGTGACAAGATCTCTGTGCGTAGAGAAGACACAACGAGAAGAGGCACAGAGAGTTTTTACAATACAGTGTCAGGGGATTATTCCTTGTTTTCTTCTCATGGGAAATATTTACAAACAGAAACTCCGCCCCCTCCCCCCCTCCAAGACGGAGTCTCTCTGTTGCCCAGGCTGGGGTGCAGTGCTGTGATCTCGGCTCACTACAACCTCTGCCTCCCAGGTTCAAGAGATTCTCCTGCCTCAGCCTCCGGAGTAGCGGGGACTACAAGCGCAAGCCACCACACCTGACAAATTTTTTGTATTTTTAGTAGAGATGGGATTTCACCGAGTTAGCAAGGATGGTCTTGATCTTCTGACCTGGTGATCCGCCCGCCCCGGCCTCCCAAAGTGCTGGGATTACAGGCACGAGCTACTGCGATCTGGCAGCAAAATTTTTTGAAACCATCATTTCATGCTTTCTCAAAAAATAATTAAAATGCAGTATATAAAAGAAAACTAAAAGACAAGTGAGTGATAAAGTGAATTAGGGAGGGAAAAGCTGGCATTTGGGAATGCCAGAGAAACTGGAAATTTAGGCTATTACCTGAAGCCAGAATGAGACTGGAGAAACGGGAAATGGGGGTAAGGCAACACACTGCCTGGGACACAGGTGAAAAGGCAGTAGAAAATCAGTTCCCTGTGGAGTGTTAAAACAATCAAACGGCAGGCGAGTCCGCTGAGGTGTTCAAGTCCCTGTATTCCTACGTTCAAAAAAACTAACTGAAGTGCATTTTTTAGTAAATTACTACATTAAGAGAAACAAAATTCAGCCTTAACCAACTACGAACTGCCAATTACCCATGAAAATTTCCCCTTCATTACACAAATGAAGAAACTACGTAACTGTATCTAACTACTGAATTTGGTTTTCTTCATCATGCAGTTTATAACAGCCTTTCCTTCCATCCCCGCCCATGAACCACAAATTACAAACCACAGCTGGGTGCTTGACAATTTTTGAATCACTCTGATTATTTTTAGGGTGACTTCCATACATTTTTAACAGAAGAAAAGAGGAGCTCGGAACCCCACGGACCAAAGCTCTTCACACTCGGAACCCGCACCCGGAGTCAGGATTCTCCCCTGACGACCCTCTCGTGGTCCCTGCACAATCTGGGAGAGACGCGACGCTGCGGCTGCAGAGCCGCCCAGGGAGGGCTCCAAGCAAGGGCAGTCACCGCACAGGGAAGAGACAGGACGTCCGGGGCTGGCGGTCAGAGCAGCCGCCATCTTATGGCTGAAGGGGACTGAGGCCGAGCTGGGCAAGAACTCCGGGAGCAGATTGTGGAGCTGACTGCAGGGAGGCCCGAGTCCCCCAAAAGCCACTTCCCACCGGTTCCAACCAGCCCCTTTCCCTCTCTCTGGAGTTTCGACCCGGCACTCTCACCATTTCTAGGCTTCCGGGGGGGGGGGGGTCCCAGCTCCCAATACCTGCAGGTCACAGGGCCACAGAGGATAGACCTCTAGGCGAAAAGGGCACAGATGAGTGAACCCCAGACCCAGAGCTCCAGCAGCGAGAGATAAAGGCCCCGCCACATCCCGGAAGCCTTCCTGCCTGCTCCAGCTGCGTGCCTGATTGGTCGGGTCCCAGCTCAACGTCGCTGATTGGCTAACGTTTAAAACCCCACCCTCTCAGGCCCTGAGTGACAGAAGATTCAATCAGATGCTGGGATGAGTGAAGAAAAAGTGACAGCCTAGGCTGCAGCCTTTTCAGGCAGGGCTTCCTTCCAAAGCTGAGCCCGGCCCACCACAGAGGTTACTAGCCTTTAAATTTGTGTGTAAAGTTATATGCATGTATAAATAATACTTTATATGGCTATTTACAAATGAAAAGAATATAACAATTATTTTAAAATTTCAGATTTTATGACCTTCCCAGCTTCTGGTTTTTGAGCAGGAAGGCTGAGATTTTAGAGAGGCAATCCTCTGAAATAAAATGTGAGCCACATGTGAATTTTAAACTTTCTAATATCCAAAGTTTAAAAAGGAACAAAGAGCAGTTTGAATTGATTGTAACAATTTAGTTAACCTAATATGTTCATATTATTTTAATGTGTGCAAAATGTGTAATTATTAATAAAGTATATAAATATTTGGAACTAAATCTTTGAAACTAACTCTGTATTTTACTTTTCTAGCACATGGCAGTTCAGACCAGGCCCATTCCAGGCACCCAGGAGCCACACATGGCCAATGGCTGCCACATTGAAGTACAGCTCTGATGTCAGGGGGGTGAAGGGCCCCAGGAAACCTTTTCTGCCAGAGATCAAGGAATAGCCTCTCCCTACTAACATCTCTCTTCAGTTCTGAGGGTGGAACACATAGTGACCATAGAAAGAGCGGAGGGCAGCAAGAATAAAATAACCACAGGGAGACCACTGCTGGCCACCTGCTACTCACCTTTCTTCCATAGATCAGAGAACAAAGGATGATGGTGCCACAGGAGAATAAAACTCTGTGTCTTCAGTGCTGTCCACACTTTTGACCTCCAATGTTTAGATATGTAGAAAATAGATTAAAGGCAAACTTATTTTGCTATTTGGCCTTGGCCCTAATGGTCAGGCTGTGATTATTTGCTGTCACCTGTGGTGTGGGGGACTGTGTGAGTATAAACACCAATCACATGCATACATGGCTACCTGTATTTCTGCATTACTCAACATTCTCTTACAAGACATCCAACTTTAATTCAGGGGAAAAAATCAGTACCTACAGGGTGCCCACTGTTAGAAGGTAACTAGTAATCAACTTGTCATTGAATCTTGGCATTTTTTCTGCACTGGGTGTATGTATTAGTCAGCTATTGAAGTATAAGAAATAATACAAACTTGTTAGTTCATAATTAAGATGGTCAGCCATTCAAGCTGAGCTGAGTGGGGCAATTCCTCTTGTCTCAGCTGGGCTCCTTGAGACATGTATTATCAGCTGCTTGTTGACTAGCCAGCTGTGCTTCTGGGGGTAATCTTCCGCTTCTGGGGATAATCTTCCGCTTCTGGGGCTGTCAACAGGCCACCTTGCTTCTCCTCCCCATGGTATCTAATTTTCCAGCTGGATAACATGGGTTTTATTCATGGAGATGGCAGCATTCTGAAAGAAAAACAAGCATTCAAGATCATTTGAGCCTGGGCCCCAAATTAGCTCACTGTCATGTTCATAGTTTTCTACTGTCCTGAACAAATAAGGCCAGTCAGATCTAGGGTTTGGAAAAGATTCTGGATTTTGATCGAAACAGCTGTAAGCATCTGGCAGTGGCATGGATACAGGAGGGATCAAAAATTGTCACCATTGCCGGGCGAGGTGGCTCAAGCCTGTAATCCCAGCACTTTGGGAGGCCGAGGCGGGTGGATCACAAGGTCAAGAGATCGAGACCATCCTGGTCAACATGGTGAAATCCCGTCTCTACTAAAAATACAAAACATTAGCTGGGCATGGTGGTACGTGCCTGTAATCCCAGCTGCTGGGGAGGCTGAGGCAGGAGAATTGCCTGAACCCAGGAGGCAGAGGTTGTGGTGAGCCAAGATCGCGCCATTGCACTCCAGCCTGGGTAACAAGAACAAAACTCCATCTCAAAAAAAAAAAAAAAAAAATTGTCACCATTTTGCAATCAGTATCATTCTACCTTAGAACTCTTCTACACCAGGAAACTTGTGCAAAAACCCACAGATACTAACTGGCTGGGCTGAGACTCAGGATTAACTCTGTCTGACTCCAAAGCCCAGGCACCTCCACACATAACACTACTAAAGTAGCTGGCCTGCCCTGACCTTGAAATCCTGGAGAGTGACATTTCTACAGAAGAAGCCAGATTCCCTTCAGATTTGTGTTCCTATAGTACTGTTTATCATTGAAAATAATCATCTCAAGAAATTGCAGAAGCACAAGCTGGCTTACTTCTGTATTTATAGCACTTTGGTAGGCTGAGATGGGAGAATTAGGTAAGATCAGGAGTTCCAGTGCAGACTGGACAACATAATAAGATGCTGTTTACTTGAAAAATAAAAATAAAGGCTGGGCATGGTGGCTCACACCTGTAATCCCAGCACTTTGGGAGGCCGAGGTGGGCAGATGACAAGGTCAAGAGATCAAGATCATCCTGGCCAACATAATGAAGCCCCATCTCTATAAAAATAAATAAATAAATTAAATTAAATTAAAATAAATAGCCAGCCATGGTGGTGCATGCCTGTAGTCCGAGCTACTTAGGTGGCAGAGGCAGGAGGACTGCTTGAACATGGAAGGTCAAGGCTGCAGTAATCTATAATTTGTTGCAATCAAGACTGGGTGATAGAGTTAGGCTCGTCTCCAAAAAAAGAAAAAAAAAAGAAATTAGAGAAGCATTTTAAAAGGACATAGAATAATTTAAGAAAATAGCTGAGGAAAAATAAAATGTAAAAAAAAAAAAAAAAAAAGCTGGGCATGCTGGCTCACGCCTGTAATCCAAACACTTTGGAGGCCAAGGCGGGTGGCTGAGGTTGGGAGTTCAAGACCAGCCCGCCCAACATGGTGAAACCCTGTCTTTAAAAAAAAAAAAAGAAAAACAAAATAGCTGAGGGATGAGTTTAGGAAATCGAGGCCCAACAACATATTATTTATTTTTCATCAAAAAAAAAAAATATTTAAAAGAAAAAGTGTGGTTTTTTTCTTTTTTTCAATACAGAGCTTGCTCTGTCACCCAGACTGGAGTGCTGTGGCCTGATATAGGCTCACTGCAACCTCCGCCTCCCAGGTTCAGTAATTCTGCCTCAGCCTCCAGAGTAGCTGGAATTACAGGCATGTGCCACTATGCCCAGCTAATTTTTTCGTATTTTTGGTAGAGACTGGATTTCGCCACATTGGCCAGGCTGGTCTCAAACTCCTGACCTCATGATCTACTCACCTCAGCCTCCCAGAGTGCTCAGCTACCACACCCGGCCTAAAAAAAAAAAAAAAAAAAAAAAAAAAACCTTTAGAGAAATTGTATTTAATAGAGTTTATCTGAGCATAAAATAATTTGCAAATTGGGCAGCCTGTGAGTCCAGAGCAGGGTAAGAGAGACTCCAGCACAGCCACATGATGAAAACAGATTTATTGACACAAAAAGCAAAAACACATACAGAAAATGGAAGTAAGGTACAGAAACAGCAAGATTAACTATGGCTTGGGATTTACTTTACTTGAACATGGTTTGAATATTTGATATTATTTTATTGGCAAAAACACAGTGGTTGGTACAATAAGTTACAGTCTATTTATATATCTAGTTAGGTTTCAGTTTACTAGGTACAAAAACAAAAAAAATCCCATTGACCAAGATTGAACAGAAAAGGGGGTGGCTTTAGGCTATAATTAAACAATTTTTTTTTTGAGACCGAGTTTCACTCTTGTTGCCCAGGTTGGAGTGCAATGGTGCAATCTTGGCTCACCGCAACCTCTGCCTTCCGGGTTCAAGCAATTCTCCTGCCTCAGCCTCCTGAGTAGCTGGGATTACAGGATGTGCCACTACGCCTGGCTAATTTTGTATTTTTAGTAGAGATGGAGTTTCTCCATGTTGGTCAGGCTAGTCTTGAACTTCCAACCTCAGGCGATCCACCTGCCTCGGCCTCCCAAAGTGCTGGGGTGACAGGTATGAGCCACTGCGCCCAGGCCACAAGGTCCATTCTTTTGCCAATGAGAAATTTGCCACAAAAAATGTCAAATAGATGACATTTCATACTGATAACGGCAAAAATTACTCTACTAGAGAGTCCCAGTTGTCAGTGACCAGAGCAAATAAAGTTATACAGAGATGAAGGATTCTAGGATATGTTCAATTGCTGTGCCCTGCCGCCCAAAGTGCTGGTATTACAGGTGTGACCCACCATGCCCAGCCAACAATTTCTGTTGTTTGGTCATCTTCTCAAGTTTGAAGATAGACCAAAACTTTATGCATTGATATTATGCTGTCACCATCAAAAATATACTTACATAGTCTCAAATCCCACTGTAAAATAGCATAACTATGAATTTTGTAAAGTGGAAACAAGGACTTCTGGTATTTTTTCTTTTAAGAGTTACATTAGAGGAGACCTCCTTGCTTTGAAATTTTTTCTATTAAGAAAATAAAAATAAAAAAATAAAAGCAAAGCAGAACAGAACAAAACCTGGCCTGCTTTAGAATCTACCTATTTTTTTTCTTTTTTTTTTTTTGAGATGCAGTTCACTTTTGTTCAGGCTGGAGTGCAGTGGTGTGACCTCGGCTCACCACAACCTCTGCCTCCTGGGTTCAAGAGATTCATCTGCCTCAGCCTCCTGAGTAGCTGGGATTACAGGCATGTGCCACCATGCCCGGCTAATTTTGTATTTTTTTATTTTAAAGACGGGGTTTCACCATGTTGGTCAGGCTGATCTTGAACTCCCGACCTCAGGTGATCCACCCGCCTTGGCCTCCAAAGTGCTTGGATTACAAGCGTGAGCCACCACGCCCGATTATTTCTTAATTATATTATTTCTTAATTATATGCTAAATAAAAGGTGGATTATTTATGTCTCTCCTTTTTAGACCTTTATGGTGTAACTGCCTGGCGTTGCCATGGCATTTGTAAATTATCATGGCACCGGTGGGAGTGTAGCTGTGAGGATGACCACAGGTCACTCTCATCACCATCTTGGTTTTGGTGGCTTTTATCCCACTTCTTTTTTTTTTTTTTTTTTTTGAGACGGAGTTTCGCTCTTGTTACCCAGGCTGGAGTGCAATGGCGCGATCTCGGCTCACCGCAACCTCCGCCTCCTGGGTTCAGGCAATTCTCCTGCCCCAGCCTCCTGAGTCGCTGGGATTACAGGCACGCGCCACCATGCCCAGCTAATTTTTTGTATTTTTAGTAGAGACGGGGTTTCACCATGTTGACCAGGATGGTCTCGATCTCCTGACCTCGTGATCCACCCGCCTCGGCCTCCCACAGTGCTGGGATTACAGGCTTGAGCCACCGCGCCCGGCCGGTATCGATTTCTTGACCTCGTGATCCACCCGCCTCGGCCTCCCAAAGTGCTGGGATTACAGGCGTGAGCCACCGCGCCCAGCCTAGTCTACATATTTTTAGGAAAAAAAATAAAAGAGAAAGACCCTCTCTCAAAAAAAAAAAAAAAAAAAAAAAAGTGGTCCAGGTTGTTTTTTGCATACACTTATTCACCATACAAATCATATCATGCTTAATTCAACCATGTATCCCATTGCTAGTTAGACTGAACGTTTCTGATTTAGTCACTTTGCCCTGAAAAATAAAAATAAAATTAAAAAAAAAACAAAAACTTGAGAGGTACCTTCTAACTGAACATGTCTTTTCTGTCTGACAAATATACTCAACTCATTCTTTGTGATGCAAACATAGCACTAAAAAATATACATGTTTTTGTTTATGCCTTTAGTTTCTTTTTTTTTTTTTTTAGACATGGGGTTTCACCATGTTGGCCACCAGGATGGTCTCAATCTCTTGACCTTGTGATCTGCCCACCTCAGCCTCCCAAAGTGCTGGGATTACAAGCGTGAGCCACAGCACCCGGCCTATGCCTTTCGTTTCATACTTTATTATTCATAAAAGTATCACTTATACACTTGAATTGTAGATCTTACACCATTTTCTTTTCTCAGAGTTAAAGAAGACATTAGAGAATTTTTTTTTTTTTTTTGACATGGAGTTTTACTCTTTTTGCCCAGGCTGGAGTGCAATGGCAGAATCTCAGCTCATTGCAACTTCCAACACCCGGCTTCAAGTGATTCTCCTGCCTCAGTCTCCCAAGTAGCTGGGATTGTAGGCATGCACCACCACACATGGCTAATTTTCTATTTTTAGTAGAGGCGGGGTTTCTCCACGTTGGTCCGGCTGGTCTCAAACTCCCAGGTTGGGATCCACCTGCCTTGGCCTCCCAAAGTGCTGGGAGATAATATTTTTGTGTTGAAAATTATTGAATAATTTCAGTAATTTCTATAAGTTAGAACCAATTTTTTTTTTTTAACTCTCTTATTTAACCTTAATTCAAATGATAAATTCTGCCTGTGGATACCTGTAAATATATGAGAGTGTGTGTGTGTGTGTGTGTGTGTGTGTGTGTGTGTGTCTGTGTGTGTGTGTGTGTGTGTGTTTTAGGGGCCATTGACATTTACGGATGTGGCCAGAGCTTTCTCTCTGGAAGAGTGGCAATGCCTGGAGACTGCCCAGCAGGATTTTACAGAAAAGTGATGTTAGATAACTACAGGAACCTCATCTTCTTGGGTGAGAATAATACACAATTCCTTATATACCCTAAAGGTTTTATTTCGCCATTTTTGTAGAATATTTGTTGGTAATTTATGCTTTGCATAAATGAGTTTCTGTCGCCAGGCGCGGTGGCTCATGCCTGTAATCCCAGCACTTTGGGAGGCTGAGGTGGGTGGATCATCTGAGGTCAGGAGTTCGAGACCAGCCTGACCAATATGGCGAAACCCCATCTTTAAAAATAAATAAATACAATAAAATAAAATAAAGTCGGTCATTGTTTAAAAAAAGAAAAAATGAGTTTCTAATCCTTGTTTTCAAAAAATCTTAAGGAATTGTCCATGTAGAATAAAGCTTCTTCAAGATGTTTTATCTTAGCCTGAACTTTTTAACATTCCTCAGCTGGTCTCTATCTTTCATTGTAAATAGTGGTAATTCCAGGAATTTAGTGGTATAAAATATTGTTGCCCATATGTTAAAATCTACTTGCTACCTCTAACTCCTGATTCATGAGTACTGGGTAGTGAAATTAAGGACCTACAAATTTCAAATATTTTCTAAATGTTAAGAAATTTCTGTCATTAAATTGTATTTTGAGATCAATTTTCTTTTTTTTTTTTTGAGATAGAGTCTTGTTCTGTCGTCAGGTGCCAGGCTGGAGTGCAGTGGTACAATCTTGGCTTACTGCAACCTCTGCTTCCTGGGTTCAAGCAATTCTCCTGCCTCAGCCTCCCAAGTAGCTGGGACTATAGGCACGCGCCACCACACCCAGCTAATTTTTATGTTTTTTAGTAGAGACGGGATTTTACCATGTTGGCCAGGATGGTCTTGATCTCTTGACCTTGTGATCGGCCTCCCAAACTGCACCACGCCCAGCGAGAGATCAATTTTCTAGAATATTCTAATACATCCTTTTTTATTAAGCATGGTACTTGGTTTATAATTAGAGAATGAGCAAGATTCATGTTATTTATTTTTAATAAAGCAGGTATTGCTGTCTCTAAGGCAGATCTAATCACCTGTCTGCAGCAAGGAAAAGATCCCTGGAATATGAAGAGACACAGTGTGGTAGCCAAACCCCCAGGTAGGTGAGAGTGAATAAAACAGTTGACATAGTTGAAAGGTTGGAAGATTAAAAAAAAATGAAAGAAAAAAAACAGTCCCTACAATGTGATTTGGGAAGCTGTGTTCCAAAGCAAGTAGTTTTTGGGAAGCCTGAGGTGTTTTGTTGCTGTTCTCACATAGGACCATCTTCTCTCTTATGCTTTTACATTCTAGAAGGAGGCTACTTTCCCTTCATTGATCTTCCTTCAAGTTTACAGTGAGAGCGAAAGTCCTCTTCATGGCTGCACAGTCTGACTGCTTTTTCATTGTTTTGGGGGACACACAGATATCTGCATGATTTTGAGAATCTTTATGTTAAACTATTTTTTAGTTCTCTTTCTGCATCATGCCTAAAATGTGTGAGTCTCTGTTCTATTGGTTATGTTAATTTTTTCCATGTTCCATCCTGTTTCTATTACTATATTTTTAAAATATAGTTTGAAATTATAAAGTACAATGTCCCTCTGCATTGTTCTTTTTCCTCAAGATTGCTTTGGCTATTTGAAGTTTATTGTAGTTTCTTGTAAATTTTAGAATTGTCATTTTCATTCCTGTAAAAAAATGCCACTGGAATTTTGACAGAAAGTTTGTTGAATCTATAGATTACTTTAGAGAATATAATACTTTAATAGTATGTATGTATTTATTTACTTTTATTTTTGAGATAGAATTTCATTCTTGTTAACCAGGCTGGAGTGCAATGGCATGATCTCGGCTCACAGCAACCTCAGCCTCCTGGGTTCAAGTGAGTCTCCTGCCTCAGCCTCCTGAGTAACAAGGATTACAGGCATGTGCCACCACGCCCAGCTATTTTTTTTCTTTATTTTTTATTTT
>NW_022437139.1:542774-545221 GCF_009761245.1 Sapajus apella
TTTATTTATTTTTTTTGAGACGGAGTTTTACTCTTGTTACCCAGGCTGGAGTGCAATGGCGCAATCTCGGCTCACCGCAACCTCCGCCTCCTGGGTTCAGGCAATTCTCCTGCCTCAACCTCCTCAGTAGCTGGGATTACAGGCACGCACCACCATGCCCAGCTAATGTTTTTGTATTTTTAGTAGAGACGGGGTTTCACCATGTTGACCAGGATGGTCTCGATCTCTTGACCTCGTGATCCACCCGCCTCCCAAAGTGCTGGGATTACAGGCTTGAGCCACCGCGCCCGGCCTCTTTTTTTTTTTAAAGTAGAGAGGGTTTCTCCATGTTGGTCAGGCTGGTTTTGAACTCCTGACCTAAGGTGATTCACCAAGATTAGCCTCCCAAAGTGCTGGGATTACAGGCATGAGCCACTGCTCCCAACAACAATATTTATTCTTTCAATCCATAAATGTGAAATATTTTAAGCTGGGCTCAATGGCTTACACCTGAATCTGGGAGGTACTGGTTGCAGTGACCTGAGATTGTGCCATTGCACTGCATCCTGGGCAACAAGAGCAAAACTTCATTTCAAAAATATATATATATTCCAAAATTTACTTGTGTCTTATCTGACATTTTTATTTATTTATATTTTTATTACAAAGATTTTTTACCTCTGGTTAAATTTATTCTCAGAAATTCATTTTTTAAATTATGTTTTATTATTTATTTATTTATTTTTGAGTCAGAGTCTTGCTCTGTCGCCAGGCTGGAGTGCAGTGGTGCAGTCTCGGCTCACTGCAACCTCCACCTCCTGGGTTCAAGCGATTCTTCTGTCTCAGCCTCCTGAGTAGCTGCGACCACAGGCGAGTGCCACCACGCCCAGCTAACTTTTATATTTTCAGTCAAGATGAGGCTTCACCATGTTGGCCAGGATGGTCTCAATCTCTTGACCTTGTGATCCGCTCACCTCAGCCTCCCAAAGTGCTGGGATTACAGGCGTGAGCCACCACACATGGCTTAATTATTTTTTAAAAAAAGATTGTTTTCTTGGCCAGCATAGTGGCTGAGGCCTGTAATCCCAGAACTTTTGGGAGGTCAAGGCAGTGGAACCACTTGAGTTCAGGAGTTCGAGATCAGTCTGGCCAATATAGTGAAACTCTGTCTCTATGGAAAATATAAAAAATTATCCAGGTAGGGCAGCTGGCACTTGTAATCTCAGCCACTCGGGAGGCTGAAGCAGAAGATTCACTTGAACCCAGAGGCAGAGGTTGCAGTGAGCCGAGATCGCGCCATTGCACTTCAGCCTGGGCCACAGAACAAAACACCATCCCAAGGAAGAAAAAAATATTGTATTTTTGTTGTATCCAATAGCTTGCTTTAAATGTATAGAACAATAGCTTGGCTGGGGGCGGTGGCTCACGCCTGTAATCCCAGCACTTTGGGAGGCCGAGGTGGGTGGATCACGAGGTCAAGAGATCGAGACCATCCTGGGCAACATGGTGAAACCCCATCTCTACTAAAAATACAAAACATTAGCTGGGCATGGTGGCACGTGCCTGTAATCCCAGCTACTCAGGAGTCTGAGGCAGGAGAATTGCTTGAACCCAGGAGGCGGAGGTTGCGGTGAGCCGACATCGCGCCATGGCACTCCAGCCTGGGTAACAAGAGTGAAACTCTGTCTCAAAAAAAACAAAAAACAAAACAAACAAACAACAACAACAAAAAAAAAAAACAATAACTTATGCGTTTATATTGATTTTATATTTTGTCAATTTACTGAGTCTATTTATTAGTTTATACAAATTTCAATGTACTGTCAGTGGTTTTTTTATGTGTTAAGATTATATCTTTGGCCGCGCCTGTAATCCCAGTACTTTGGGAGGCCGAGGCAGGTGGATCACGAGGTCAAGAGATCAAGACCATCCTAACCAACACGGTAAAGCCCCATCTCTACTAAAATATACAAAAATTAGCTGGGCGTAGTGGTGCACGCCTGTAGTCCCAGCTACTCACGAGGCTGAGGCAGGAGAATCGCTTGCACCCAGGAGGCAGAGATTGCAGTGAGCCGAGATTGCGCCACTGCACTCCAGCCTGGCGCCTGGCGACAGAGTGAGACTCTGTCTCAAAAAAAAAAAAAAAAAAAAAAAAAGATTGTATCTTTTACAAACTTTTTACCTATTTGTCTTCAATTTCAATGGATTTTAAAAATGTTTTTTATTTATTATTCTGCCACACACTTGCAGTGCTATGTTAAAATAGAAGCACTGGCCGGGCGCGGTGGCTCAAGCCTGTAATCCCAGCACTTTGGGAGGCCGAGGCGGGTGGATCACGAGGTCAAGAGATCGAGACCATCCTGGTCAACATGGTGAAACCCCGTCTCTACTAAAAATACAAAAAATTAGCTGGGCATGGTCGCGTGTGCCTGTAATCCCAGCTACTCAGGAGGCTGAGGCAGGAGAAT
>NW_022437139.1:545321-552659 GCF_009761245.1 Sapajus apella
AAAAAAAAAAAAAAAAAAAAAAAAAAAAAAAGATACAAAAAATTATCTGGGAGTGGTGATGCTCACCTGTAATCCCAGCTACTTGGGAGGCTGAGGCAAGAGAATCACTTGAACCCAGGAGGCAGAGGTTGCAGTGAGCTGACATCATGCCATTGCACTCCAGCTTAACTGATAAAGCGAGACTCCGTATTTTTTAAAAAATTATTTTTGTAATACGGTCTGACTATATCCACCAGGCTGGTTTGCAGTGGCATGATTATGTGCTCAGTCCAGCCTCAACCTCTGAAACTCAAATGCTCTCATTTCAGCTTCTTGAGCAGCTGGGTTGCAAATATTTGTCACTGTGGGCTGGGTGCAGTGGCTCAGGCCTGTAACCCCAGCACTTTGGGAGGCTGAGGCAGGCAGATCACCCTGAGATCAGGACTTTGAGACCAGTCTGGCTGAAATGGTGAGACCCAGTCTCTACTAAATATACAAAATTTAGCCAGATGTAGTGGCACGTGCCTGTAATTTCCAGCTACTTGAGAGGCTGAGGCAAAAGAATTGCTTAAATCCAGGAGGCAGAGGTTCCCGTGGGCCACAATGGCACCACTGCACTCCAGCCTGGATGACAGAGTGAAACTCCATCTCAAAAAAAAAAAAAAAAAAAGTGTCATTACACCCAGATTTTTTTTTTTTTTGGTAGAGACAGGGTTTTGCCATGTTGTCCAGTATGATCTTAAACTCCTGAGTTAAAGTGTTCAGTCCCCCTTTTGCCTCCCAAAGTCCTGAGATTACCTTTTTTCATTAAGTAGTTTAATTAATATATATTTTAAATGGTTGTTTAAAGAAATGAAGTTTACTATTACCAGTATTGTTATTATTGATTTACTTTTTAATTCTATTTTATTTTACATTCTAGGATATATGTGCAGGACACGCAGGTTTACTAAAGGTAAACATGTACCATGGTGGTTTACTGTACCTATCAACCCATCACCTAGGTATTAAGCCCTGCATGTATTAGCTATTTATCCTGATGCTCTATCCCTCTCCCCCAAGAGGCCCCAGTGTGTGTTGTTCCCCTTCATACGTCCATGTGCTCTTATTGTTCAGTTTCTACTTATAAGTAAGAACATTTGGTGTTTTTCTATTTCTGCATTAGTTTGCTAAGGATAATGGCTTCCAGCTCCATCCATGTCCCTGCAAAGTATGTGATCTTTATTTTTTTTATGGCTGCATAGTATCCTATGGCATATATGTTCCACGTTTTCTTTATCTCCTTCATTATCACTCTGATCCTGGTTATTGCTTGTCTTCTGCAAGCTTTGGGGTTTGTTTGCTCTTGGTTCTGTTGTTCTTTTAGTTGTGATGTTAATGTGTCAATTTAAGATCTTTCTAGTTTTTTTTTCTTTTTTTTTAATGAGACAGACTCTTGCTCTATCGCCAAGGATGGAGTGGAGTGGTTATCTTGGCTCACTGCAACCTCGGCCGCCTGAGTTCAAAGGATTCTCCTGCCTCAGCCTCCCAAGTAGCTGGGATTTCAGGAACCTGTCACCATGCCCGGCTATTTTTTGTATTTTTAGTAGACAAAGTGCTAGGATTACAGGCTTCTGCCACGATGCCTGGCCCTTTCAAGTTTTTTGATATGGATATTTTGTGCTATAAATTTCCCACTTAACACTGCTTTAGCTGCTTTCCAGAGATTCTGGTACATTGTGTCTTTTTTCTCATTGGTTTTAATTTTTTTTTTTTTTTAAAGATGGGGTTTCACCGTGATGGCCAGGCTGGTCTTGAACTCCTGACCTCAGGTGATCCACTCACCTCGGCCTCCCAAAGTGCTAGGATTATAGGCGTGAGCCACTGCACCTGGCCTGGTTTTAATTTTTTTAATTTTATTTTTTAGACAGAGTCTCACTTTGTCACTCGAGCTGGAGGGCAATGGCATGGTCTCGACTCACTGCAACCTCTGCCTCCCAGGTTCAAGTAGTTCTCTTGCCTCAGCCTCCCGAGTAGCTGGGACTATAGGCATGCACCAGCACACCCGGCTAATTTTTGTATTTTTAGTAGAGACACGGTTTCACTATGTTGGCCAGGCTGGTCTCAAACTCCTGACCTGGTGATCCACCAGCCTCAGCCTCCCAAAGTGCTTGGATTACAGGCATGAGCCACCAAGCCTAGCCTTAATTGTATCATTTACCCAGAAGTCATTCAGGAGCAGGTGGTTTAACTTACATGAGGTTGTATAGTTTTGAGGTTTTTGGGTTTTTTTTTTTTGAGACGAAGTTTCGCTTTTTCGCTCAGGCTGGAATGCAGCGGCACAATCTAAGCTCAATGCAACCTCCGCCTTCCAGTTTTAAGCAATTCTTCTGCCTCAGCCTCCCGAGTACCTGGCATTACAGGTGCCCACCACCACACTTGGCCAATTTTTGTATTTTTAGTGAAGACTGGATTTCACTGTGTTGGCTAGGCTGGTCTTGAACATCTGACCTTGTGATCCACTTGCCTTGACTCCCAAAGTGCTAGGATTACAGGCATGAGCCATGACACCTGGCTGTAAGTTGTGATTTGATTGCACTGTGCTGTGAGAGATTGCACTGTTCTTTTGCATTTGCTGAGGAGTGTTTTACTTACAATTATGTGACCAATTTAAGGCTAACTTAGAAGAATGTGTATTTTGTTTTTGGCTGGAGAGTTCTGTAGATACCTATCAGGTCTGCTTGACCTAGAGCTGAGTTCAGGTCCTAAATGCCCTTGTAACTTTTTTTCACAAATATCTGTCTAATATTGGCATTGAGGTGTTAAATCTCTCACTATTATTATGTGGCAGTCTACGTCTTTTTTAGGTCTGTAAGAATGTGTCTTTTAAAAATTTGGGTGCTCCTTTAATTGATTCTTTTAGAATTATGTAATGCTTTTTTTGTCTCCTTTGATCTTAAAGTTCAAAGTCTGTTTTGTCAGAAACTACGATTGCAACCCCTGCCTTTTTTTCTGCTTTTATTTGCTTGGTGAATTTTTTTCTTATTTTTAATTTTGAGCCTATTTGTATCTTTGCATGTGAGATGGGTCTTTTTTTTTCTTTTTGAGACAAAGTTTGCTTTTGTCCTGGCTGAAGTACTGTGTGCAATGGTACAATCTTGGCTCACTGCAACCTCCACCTCCGGGGTTCAAGCAATTTTCCTGCCTCAGCCTCCCGAGTAGCTGGAATTACAGGCATGTACCACCACACCTGGCTAATTTTGTATTTTTGGTAGAGAGTCTCAAACTCCCAACCTCAGGTGATTGGCCTGCCTTGGCCTCCCAGAGTTCTGGGATTGCAGGTGTGAGCCACTGCACCTAGCCCAGGAGATAGGCCTCTTAAATAGAGCACAGCAAACAGAGCAAGAGTCTCTTGACTCTTTAACTTGCCATTCTGTGTCTTTTAATTGGAGGATTTAGCCCATTTACATTTAAGTTTAAAATTGTTTAGTGTGAATTAGATCCTGTATTCATGTTCCAGCTGGTTATTTTGCAGACTTTTTGACGTTTTTGTTTCACAGTGTCATTAGCCTTTGTACTTGAGTGCATTTTTGCAGCGGCTGGTAATTCTTTTTCTTTTCCATATTTACTTCTTTTAAAACCTCTTTCAAGGCAGGTCTCATGGTGACAAAATTCTTCAGCATTTGCTTATCTGACAAGGATTTTATTTCTCCTTCACTTATAAAGCATAATTTTGGATATGAAATTCTTGGTTGAAAGTTATTTTCTTTAAGAATGTTGAATATCGGCCCCCAATCTCTTATGGCTTGTAGGGCTTCTGCGTAGAGATCCATTGTGAGTCTGATTGGCTTCCCTTTGTAGGTAACCTGGTCTTTATCTCTGGCCGTTCATATCATTTTTTCCTGCATTTCAACCTTAAAGAACCTGATGATTATTTGTGTTGGAGTTAATTTTTTTGAAATGTCTTACTGAGGTTTTTTGGGTTTTCTGAATTTGAAGGTAGGTCTGTATTGTTAAGTTGGAAAAGTTCTTCTGGATGATACTCTGAAATAAGTTTTTCCAACTTGGCTCCATTATCTTAATCTCTTTAAGATATCCTGATCAGTCATAATTTCAGTCATTTTACATAATCCCATAGTTATCAGAAATTTTGTTTATTTTTTAATTTTTTTTTTTTTTTTTTTTTTTTTTTCCAAGGCGGGGTTTTACCATGTTGGTCAGGCTGGTCTTGAACTCCCAACCTCAGGTGATCCGCCCGCCTTGGCCTCCAAAGTGCTTGGATTACAGGCATGAGCCACCACGCCCGGCTATTTTTTAATTCTTATTTAATCTTGTCTGTCTGTCTTATTTCAGCAAGCTATTCTTCAAGCTCTGAAGTTTTTTCCTCTGCTTGGTCTACTAAGTTATTAATACTTGTGGTTGCATTATGAAGTTCTCTTGTTACGTTTTTCGTTTCCGTTAGGTCATTTATGTTTCTCTCTAAACTGGTTGTTCAGGTGAACAGCTCCTGTAATGTTTTTCATGGTTCTTAGCTTCTTTGCATGGGCTTAGAACATGCTTCATTAGCTCAGCAAAGTTTATTATTACCCATTTTCTAAAGGCTATTTTTGTCAGTTTGTCCATCTCAGCCATATCCAGTTCTGTGCCCTTGCTGGAGATATGTTGCAATTATTTGAAGAAGAGGGACTATGGCTTTTTTACTTTTCAGCATTTGTGTTTTTTTTTTTTTTTTGAGACGGAGGTTCGCTCTTGTTACCCAGGCTGGAGTTGCAATGGCGCGATCTCGGCTCACCGCAACCTCCGCCTCCTGGGTTCAGGCAATTCTCCTGCCTCAGCCTCCTGAGTAGCTGGAATTACAGGCACGCGCCACCATGCCCAGCTGAATTTTTGTATTTTTAGTAGAGACGGGGTTTCACCACGTTGACCAGGATGGTCTCGATCTCTTGACCTCGTGATCCACCCGCCTCGGCCTCCCAAAGTGCTGGGATTACAGGTGTGAGCCACCGCGCCCGGCCACAGCATTTGTTTGTTGAAACTTCTTCATGAGTTTGTCTGGCTTTGATCTTTGTGGCTGCTGACCTTTGGATAGAGTTTTTCTGGGGACTTTTTTTTTTTTTTTTTTGGTGCTGTTGTTGCTTTCTGTCTGTTTTTCTTTTAACAGTCAGGCTCTTCTTTTTTTTTTTTAGATGGAGTTACACTCTTATTGCCCATGCTGGAGTGCAATGGTGCAATCTGCCCGATTGCTCAGAGCCAGCAGGGGGAAAGACTAAGTCTGCTCATCTGCAGAAACCACCTCATTGTTATTGTTTTATGTGTTTCTTGGAGACATGTTTTTCCTCATTTCCTGTTTTACTTTCTTAACTTTTGTTTAACTTTGTTGTGACATGCTTTGATTCCTTTTTTATTTTGTTTTGCATACTTTCTATAAATGTAATGTAATCATCTTGAAGTATGCTGTAACCATCTTGACAAATGGAGATTACATAAAACGTCTTAAAGTTAAAACAATATATTTTAATCTCATAATAACTTAAATATAAAACCTACACTGCTATATTTTCTAGTTTGTTATAGGTATTACAAATTATACTGTGTATCTATTAAGAGATGTATGCAGATTTATATGTTGTTTTTTATATCTATAGAATAACTTTAAGGGTTTTATGCACCATCATTATGATAGTAAAACATTCTATGTGTGTCTGTATGTTTACATTTAATAGAGAGCTTTATATTTATATATGGTTTTATGATGCTGTCCAACATCATTTTGTTTTTTAACCTAATTGTAGGCAGCCAGGCCTACATCACCCGTGGGTAACCCCTGTTCAGTGGGGACAAAGGAATGAGAAAAGGACAGATTAAGAGAGATAGTGGGACCAAGGGATCATTACTCATCACTTTGGAGGAGATAGTGAAGGTCTGAGCTCTGAACATCCACTCTATTTATTGGTTACAATTACTTTGATCCATAGGGTGGGGGTGGAGTGATGGTGGGGTGAATCAGTGAGCTGGAACTGGCGGGTCATTCTAAGGACTGAAAATAGTGGCGGTTTGGGAGTTTCACAAAACAAGAACATGTGGTTATCTTTAGCTTATTATCTATGTGCAGCTGACGGAACGCTGGCCTTACAAGGAGCCTACAAGTCTGGCTACATCATAGTGCTATGAAGGGGTTTTACATCCTTGAGCACAATGTTTATGGTAACAGAGCTGAGGTCACCCTGCACTGGAACATGAGGCATGGAGAGGCCTTCCTCCTCAGAGGCTTCCTGAGCCCTTCTGCAGTTTGTTGTTCCTTGTTTACATGTTACTCATAACCAATTTATGTAGGCACTCTGTAAGTCCTTTCTCCTTTGCTGCTTTTCCCAACACATAATGGACTCATTTTAGCATTTCTTTCTGTTTATATGCAGAGTCTATGTTTCTCACACTGTTCTTGAATTCCTTTTCTCAAGTGATCTGACTGCCTTAGCTTCCTAAAGCTGTAGAATCACAGGCATGAGCCACTGTGTCTAACCACTCTGTAACATTTATTATTTTTTAATGTCCTTCTTTGTCTCTTTGCAGTTTTGACTTAAAGTACTTTATATAACATGTGACAGGTTTTTTTTGTGAGCATGTTGACTCACTCCTGTAATCCAGAACTTTGGGAGCCTGAGGCAAGTAGATCATGAGATCATGAGTTCAAGACCAGCCTGGCCAAGATGGGGAAACTTCATCTCTACTGAAAATACAAAAATTCACCAGGTATAGTGGCAGGCACCTGTAATCCCAGCTACTCTGGAGGCTGAGGCAAAGAATTACTTGAACCCGGGTCGTGAAGGTTGCATTGAGCCGAGATCACACCACTGCACTCCAGCCTGGGTGACACAGTGAGACTCCATCTCAAAAACGAAAGAAAAAAGAAAAGAAATAAAGAAATACTGAAGACAGTTCTAAAACTTGAAACTAAAAAAAGACTAGAGTGTGTCTGAGGACAGATGGCCCCATCAAGTTTCCAAAGGAAAACCTCAATTCAGAGATGTCCTGATAAGGCATTTGTGCCTATGGAAGATAAAAGGAGAAAAAGCGCCCGGCGCGGTGGCTCACGCCTATAATCCCAGCACTTTGGGAGGCCGAGGCGGGTGGATCATGAGGTCAAGAGATTGAGACCATCCTGGTCAACATGGTGAAACCCCGTCTCTACTAAAAATACAAAAAACATTAGCTGGGCATGGTGGCGCGTGCCTGTAATCCCAGCTACTCAGGAGGCTGAGGCAGGAGAATTGCCTGAACCAGGAGGCGGAGGTTGCGGTGAGCCGAGATCGGGCCATTGCACTCCAGCCTGGGTAACAAGAGCGAAACTCCGACTCAAAAAAAAAAAAAAAAAAAAAAAAA
>NW_022437139.1:552759-561507 GCF_009761245.1 Sapajus apella
AAACTCTGTCTAAAAAAAAAAAAAAAAAAAAAAAGGAGAAAAAGCCTGAAGATTTTTGACAGTGGAATATAAAAGGGTTTTCTTTTTTTCTTTTTTTTTTTTTTACTTTTCTCTCATGTAAAATATTTACAAATAGAAAACAAGTATTTTTAAAAGTGCCATCCACTACTCTGTGAAAAAATGATTATATACTGTTTCTGAAAGGTACAATAAAGGACAAAAATAGTTGATAACGTGAATTGAAGGGGAGAAATTGGCTTTGGGGAATGCTGAAAAGAAACTGGGAATTTGGCCGGGCGCGGTGGCTCACGCCTGTAATCCCAGCACTTTGGGAGGCCGAGGCGGGTGGATCACGAGGTCAAGAGATCGAGACCATCCTGGTCAACATGGTGAAACCCCGTCTCTACTAAAACTACAAAAAATTAGCTGGGCATGGTGGCGTGTGCCTGTAGTCCCAGCTACTCAGGAGGCTGAGGCAGGAGAATTGCCTGAACCCAGGAGGCGGAGGTTGCGGTGAGCCGAGATCGCGCCATTGCACTCCAGCCTGGGTAACAAGAGCGAAACTCCGTCTCAAAAAAAAAAAAAAAAAAAAAGAAACTGGGAATTTAAGATTTTACTGCAAGCCTATCAAGTTCTGGCAGGGCCGAATAGAACAGAGTAATGGATTGGAGACCCTGCTTCCCACAAATTTGGAAAATGCAGGGGGACACAAGTGTCTCTGATTAAAGTTAAAATAATTAAATAGCAGGTAATTAGACTGAAGTGGCTCTTGATCTAGGTTCCTACATAACAACAACAAAATCTAGCTCAAATGTCTTTTTTGTAAGTTACTACCTTAAGACAAAACAAAATTCAGGCTTAATCAACCATAAATCTCGAATTAATCTGATTACATAAGCAAAAAATGTTCCCCTGAACACTGCAAATAAAGCAACTACCCAACTGTACCAAATCTAAAATTTAACGTGCTTTGCTTAATCACAAACCTTTTAGAAGCCTTTTCAAGACCTTCTGGTAGCCCAAAAACCACAAACCATCTGCAATGGTGGCTCACGCCTGTAATCCCAACATTTTGGGAGGCCGAGGCAGGCAGATCACCTGAGGTTGGCTGTTCTAGAACAGCCTGACCAACGTGGAGAAACCCCGTCTCTACTAAAAAATAAAATAAAATAAAATATTAGCATGCCTGTAATCCCGGCTACTCGGGAGGCTGAGGCAGGAGAATCGCTTAAACTCAGGAGGGGAGGTTTCGGTGAGCAGAGATCACGCCATTGCACTCCAGCCTGGGCAACAAGAATGAAACTCCGTCTCAAAACAAAAGAAAACAAACCCACAAACCATGTCCGGAAACTGTCCCATTGATTAATCATTGTTTGTGCTTATTAAGGTTTTTTTTTGAGACCAAGTTTAACTATCCACCAGGCTAGAGCACAGTGACGACGGATATTGGCTCACTGCATCCTCCGCCTCCCGGGTTGAAACCGTTTTCCTGCCTCAGTCTTCCGAGTAGCTGAGAGGGACTACAGGTGTGCGCCACCACTGCCGGCTAATTTATTTATTTATTTATTTTGGTATTTTTAGTAGAGACAAGGTTTCTCCATGTTGGTCAGGATGGTCTGGAACTTCCGACCTCCCAAAGTGCTGAAATTGCAGGCGTGAATCAACGCGCCCTGCCAATTTTTGTATTTTTAGTAGAGACGGTGTTTCACCATGTTGGTCAGGCTGCTCTCGAACTCCTGACCTCGTGATCCGTTCCCCCTTGGCCTCCCAAAGTGCTGGGATTACAGGCGTGATCCACTGCGCCCGACCATATTAACTCTTTAATTTTTCTTTTTTTTTTTAAGACGGGGTATCACCATGTTGGTCAGGCTGGCCTTGAACTCCCGACCTCAGGTGATCCGCCCGCCTTGGCCTCCAAAGTGCTTGGATTACAGACGTGAGCCACCACGCCCGGCCCCCTTTTTTATTGGCTTTTTTTTTTTTTTTTTTTTTTTTTGAGATGGAGTTTCGCTCTTGTTACCCAGGCTGGAGTGCAATGGCTCGATCTCGGCTCACCGCAACCTCCGCCTCCTGGGTTCAGGCAATTCTCCTGCCTCAGCCTCCTGAGTAGCTGGGATTACAGGCACGCGCCACCATGCCCAGCTAATTTTTTGTAGTTTTAGTAGAGACGGGGTTTCACCATGTTGACCAGGATGGTCTCGATCTCTTGACCTCGTGATTCACCCGCCTCGGCCTCCCAAAGTGCTGGGATTACAGGCGTGAGCCATCGCGCCCGGCCAACTCGTTGTTTTAATGGTGCTTCAGTTTCTTTTTAAAGCAGGGACTGGGGACCCCAGACCACTGCTCCTTCCACGCAGGAGCCCTGCACACCCAGTCGGGGTCTTGCCCTGATTACCTTCCCCTCATCACCTCACAACCTGGGGAAGATGCGGGGCTGCGGGCGCAGAGCTAAAGCCGCTGTGCTGAAACGGGAAAGGACATCTGGGGTCCCTGCACCGGGGGAGACAGAGGGCTGAGCTGCGGGAAATTGGGGCTCACAGACTCCATCCCGCCACCGCCATTTCTGGCCGTTTCCGAAGAGGTCTCCCCAGTCTTGTGACGCCCTGCCTTGCACACTCACCATTTCTCGGCTTCAGAAATGTCCTGGAGTCTATGAATCTTCCAACACCATGAAGTCACAGAGCGACGGAAGCTGAGGCTGTGGCAGAATCACTGAGACCGCCCGGAAAGAGAACACAGGGAAGCGAAGAAGTAAACTGATCTCCGAGTGGAGCCAGAGACAAAGTCCCCGCCAGACACTGGGAGCCGCCCCTTCCTCTCTGACTGTGAACCTGATTGGACAGTTCCCTCCCCGGCGCCCTCAATGGATCGACCTACGGGTCTGCGCTCTCAGGCGTTGAATGACAGAAGACGAGACATTGCACTAAATAAGGCGACGATGACAGGTGTGGTGGCTTAACCTGTAATCCCAGCCACTTGGAAAGTTGAGGCAGAAGAATCGCTTGAACCCAGGAGGCAGAAGTAGCAGTGAGCCAAGATTGTGCCATTGTCCTCCAGGGTGGACAAGTGAGCAAGACAAAACCTAAAAACAATTAAAAAGCAAATTGGCAGCTTTAAATTTTTTTAAAGAAAGACAAGCAAAATACTGGCTCCTTTATCTTTGTTGCTTGCTTGTAGGCGCCTTTCCAGATGCTGGTTTCTGTCTCCCATGACATATAGTGCTGAAAGTAAGGGTGGTATACTTTGGAATGACAGTTTGAGTCTGCTGAGACCAAAGATAGATGTTTCAGCAGTCGACAGACTGCAGTACCACAGGGAAGGAAAAAAAAAAAAAAAAGCAAAACAAAAAGGTATAGCAAGTGATGACTAAATATTCAGAAATAAGATAAATAATTTTGTTTAAATAAAAATAAACACAAAATTTCAGACAAAACACATTCTAGGAACATGTTTGAGAGCCTCTCAGAACCTCTGACCCAAATAATTTTTCAAAGTATGCCAGGAGAAAGCCATATTATAAAGAATGGGACAGGTAACTTTTATTGATGTTCAAATTTTAATAAAAGATTACAATGTATATAAAATAGGGCGATGTGGTTTCAACAAAATATAAAATTTTCAGAAAGAAAAAATAATGTACACATTAATTTTAAAAATTGAAAATAAATTGAATAATAATAAGTGAACTATGAACACAGAGCACTAGATAAAATCAGAAAACTGGAAATAACAAAAACATTCAAAATATCAGAAAAACAGGCCCGGCGAAGTGAGTCATGCCTGTAACCCCAGCCCTTTGGGAGGCCGAGACAGGCGGATCACGAGGTCAGGAGATGGAGACTATTCTGGCCAACATGGTGAAACCCCATTTCTACTAAAATTACAAAAGTTAGTTGGGTGTGGTGGCAGGCGGCTATAATCCCAGCTACTTGGGAGGTTGAGGCAGGAGAATCACTCGAACCCGGAAGACGGAGATTGCAGTGAGCTGAGATTGCGCCACTGCACTCCAGCCTGACAGAGCAAGACTCTGTCTTTAAAAAAAAAGAAGAAGAAAAAAGAAAAACAGAAGTTATAGAGGTAAAAACGAATAACCGAAAAATCTTTAAAACATGACGCAAAATTGGTGACAACCCAAATTGGGAAAAAGAATTTTAAAAAAATTTTTTTAAATGACACAAAAATGAAGAAGCTCAACAAACAAACTAGGATACGAAGATATTTATATTAAACAGATATGTAAGCACAATTTTAAAAGTCATAGAAAAGAGAATCTTAGGAGCTACAAGATAAAAGTGATGTGTTGGCCGGGCACGGTAGCCCACGCATGTAAACACTGCACATTGGGAGGCCCAGGTGTAGGATCACCTGAGGTCGGGAGTTCAAGACCAGCCTAACCAACATGGAGAAACTCCATCTCTACTAAAAATACAAACTTAGCTAGTCGTGATGGTGTATCTCTGTAATCCCAGCAACTGGTAAGGCTGAGGCAGGAGAAACGCTTGAACCCGGGAGAGAGAGGCTGCAGTGAGCTGAGATCACGCTATTGCACTCCAGCCTGGGCAAGAAGAGCAAAACTCTGTCTCGATAAATAAATAAATAATGTGTTATTTGCAAGAATGCTCTTATGAGATAGCCATTGGATTCTCCAAAAAATTTTTTGCAGGCCAGAAGAAAACTGTGATATAGTCAAAGTTCTGAAAAAGAAAAATAGCTATCAAATAAGTATAATACCATCACCAAATCTGTCTTGCCAAAAAAAAAAAAAACAACTTTAAAACTAACCAAATTCTAAAAAAGTATATTGACACTGCCTTAAATGTAAAAGATGCAAAGAATCAAATAGAACAAGAAATACAGATTAGTAAGTCTCTTTGTTTCAGAAAACTTTCCAATTAAGAGACATATGTTTAATAAGAAATGTATTTAAAATTATTAAAAACCAAAATCCAGTTTGCCTGTCTACAAGGGTCAGCTGCCATCTAATGATAAAAAAAATACTGAAGGTGGGAAGACGGATTCAGACATTGCATGCAAATATTAACCAAATGAGAGCAGAAGAGTTCAAAATCATATTATAAGAGCTACATCTTAAGTCAAAAATTGTCGGCCGGGCGCGGTGGCTCACGCCTGTAATCCCAGCACTTTGGGAGGCCAAGGCCGGCGGATCACAAAGTCAAGAAATTGAGACCATCCTAGCCAACATGGTGAAACCCCATCTCTACTAAAAATACAAAAAAATTAGCCAAGCATGGTGGCATGTGCCTGTGGTCCCAGCTACTCAGGAGGCTGAGGCAGAAGAATCACTTGAACCCAGGAGGCAGAGGTTGCAGGGAGCCAAGATTGCATCACAGCACTCTAGCCTGGTGACAGAGCAAGACTCCATCTAAAAAAACAAAACAAAACAAACAAAAAAAACCTGTCACATGTTATATAAAGTACTTTAAGTCAAAACTGCAAAGAGACAAAGAAGGACATTAAACAATAATAAATTTATTTACTGGGAATCTATGACAAATTTGTGTGTGTGTGTGTGTCTGTGCACATGTGAATGTCACACTAAGGTTCCAAATATATAAAGCAAATATTGACAGACTGGAAGAAACATCTAGAAAAAAAATAATAGTAGGACATTTTATTACCCCACTTTCTACAATCAAAATAAAACAAGGCCAAGTGCGGTGGTTCATGCCTCTAATCCTAGCATTTTTGGAGGCCAAGTTGGAGAGGATCATGAGGTCAGGAGTTCAAGACCATCCTGGCCAACATGGTGAAACCCCATCTCTACTAAAAAAATACAAAAATTAGATGGGCATGGTGGCTCGTGACTGTAATCTCAGCTACTTGGGAGGCTCAGGTAGGAGAATTGCTTGAACTGGGACCTGGGACGTGGAGGTTACAGTGATCAGAGATTGTGACACTGCACTCCAGCCTGGGCTACATGGTGAGACTCCATCTCAAATAAATAAATAAATAAAAATAAAACAAGACAGAATAAATATTAGAAAGTGAAGAGAGGAATTGAAAGCAGTATAATATACTTATTATTCTTTTCTCTCTTTATTATTTATTTTTTGTTTTAGAGATGGGGTTTCACCATGTTGGCCAGGCTGGTCTTGAACTCCTGACCTCATGATCCACCTGCCTCAGCCTCCCAAAGTGCTGGGATTACAGGTGTGCGCCACTGCACCCGGCCTATAATTATTTTTAATAGAGAAACAGAGAAGACTCCTCAACAATATCAGAAAATCCATCCTTCTGAATAGCTTATAAAACATTCTCTTTGAGAGACCACGTTAGGCCAAAGAGTCTTAAAATTTTGTTAAAATTGACATTTTATGGATTACATTCTGTGACCAAAATGGAATAAAAGTATAAAATAGAAAAAAGGTTGGGTGTGGTGGCTGACACCTGTAATGTCAGCATTTTGGGAGGCAGAGGAGGGCAGATCACCTGAGGTCGGAAGTCCGAGAACAGCCTGACAAACATGAAGAAACCCGTCTCTACTAAAAATACAAAATTAGCCAGGCATCGTGGCACATGCCTGTAGCCTCAGCTACTCATAAGACTGAGGCAGGAGAATTGCTTGAACCCGGGAGGTGGAGGTAGAGGTGAGCCGAAATTATTCCATTGCACTCCAGCCTGGGCAACGAGCAAAACCTGATCTCACACCCCTCCCAAAACAAAAAATAACAACAAAAAAATAGTTAAAAATGTACCAGTACATAGAAATATAACAACACACTCATCAGCATGCTCCGGTTCAAAGGTTGAAATAATATTTTGAAGATATTCCTAATGCTCAATGCAATGTACAGATTTAATGCAATGTTTTTCAAAATTTGTCACTCCATTTTTGGACTTTCCAAAATAGAAGCTCAGGATATTTATTATACCTAGCACAGTCTTTTATTTTTATTTATTTATTTATTTTAAGATGGGGTTTCACCATGTTGGTCAGGCTGATCTTGAACTCCCGATCTCAGGTGATCCGCCTGCCTTGGCCTCCAAAGTACTTGGATTACAGGCGTGAGCCACCATGCCCGGCCGGACCTAGCACAGTCTTAAATGCTACATAGTGGTTGGACACAGTGGCTCATGTCTGTAATTCTACAGCTTTAGGAAGCCAAGGCAGTCAGATCACTTGAGACAGGGACAGCCTGAGAAACATAGACTCTGCATATTAAACAGAGAAATGTTATAATAGTTCATTATGTTGTATAAGATAATTTGTAATATCTATAAGAAACTGGAAAATACAGCAGTATAGGTTTCGTTCAAGTTACGAGCTTAAAATATATTGTTTTAACATTAAGATGTTTTATGTAATCTCCATATTTCTAGATAGTTACATTATAGTTATAGAAAGTATGCAAAACAAAATAAAAAAGGAATCAAAACATGTCACAGCAAAGTTAAACAAAAATTAAGAAAGTAAAACAGGACTTTTGGCTTTGGGCTCAGAGGAGGCCAAGGTGCAACTTTCTTCGGTCGTCCCGAATCCGGGTTCATCGGACACCAGCCGCCTCCACCATGCCGCCGAAGTTCGACCCCAAGGAGATCAAAGTTGTATACCTGAGGTGCACTGGGGGTGAAGTCGGTGCCACTTCTGCACTTTCCCCCAAGATCGGTCCTCTGGATCTGTCTCCAAAAAAGATTGGTGATGACATTGCCAAGGCAACGGGTGACTGGAAGGGCCTGAGGATTACAGTGAATCTGACCGTTCAGCACAGACAGGCCCAGATTGAGGTGGTGCCTTCTGCCTCTGCCCTGATCATCAAAGCCCTTAAGGAACCACCAAGAGACCGAAAGAAACAGAAAAATATTAAACACAGCGGGAATATCACTTTCGATGAGATTGTCAACATTGCTCGACAGATGCGGCACTAATCTTTAGCCAGAAAACTCTCTGGAACCATTAAAGAGATCCTGGGGACTGCCCAGTCTGTGGGCTATAATGCTGATGGCCGCCACCCTCACGACATCATAGATGACATCAACAGTGGTGCTGTGGAATGCCCAGCTAGTTAAGAAGCACAAAGGAAAATATCTCAATAAAGGTCATTTAGGCCGGGCGCGGTGGCTCACGCCTGTAATCCCAGCACTTTGGGAGGCCGAGGCGGGTGGATCACGAGGTCAAGAGATCGAGACCATCCTGGTCAACATGGTGACACCCCGTCTCTACTAAAAATACAAAACATTAGCTGGGCATGGTGGCGCGTGCCTGTAGTCCCAGCTACTCAGGAGGCTGAGGCAGGAGAATTGCCTGAACCCAGGAGGCGGAGGTTGTGGTGAGCCGAGATCACGCCATTGCACTCCAGCCTGGGTAACAAGAGCAAAACTCCATCTCAAAAAAAAAAAAAAAAAAATTTAACAACTGGTGGAAAAAAAAGTAAAACAGGAAATGAGAAAAAACATGTCTTCAAGAAACACATAAAAACAGCATCAATGGGGTGGTTTCTGCAGATCAGTATACTTAGTCTTTCCCCTGTTGGCTCTAAGCAATCCCGGCGGTACAGATTTATGGAATTTCCTCCTGTGCAGCACGCCCCCTCTACCAAGCGGCAGCCACAGTGCTTTGTTAAGTGGTTCCTGGATCTTGTGTATCCTGACTTGGTGAGATTACCCCCCATCAGACAATTTATAAGAGTGTTCCCACTGGGCGGCCGGGCGCGGTGGCTCACACCTGTAATCCCAGCACTTTAGGAGGCCAAGGCGGGTGGATCACGAGGTCAAGAGATCGAGGCCAAC
>NW_022437139.1:561907-562493 GCF_009761245.1 Sapajus apella
AAAAAAAAAAAAAAAAAAAAAAAGCAACAACAAGAGCACCAATGAAAAAGTCCCCACAAAAACCCTATACAAAGGTCAGCAGCCTCAAAGATCGAAGCTAAACTTATGAAGATGAGAAGAATCAACAAAGAAATGTTGAAAACTCAAAAAGCCAGAGCGCCTCTTCTCCAAATCATTGCAACATATCTTCAGCAAGGTCACAGAACTGGGTGAAGGCTGAGATGGATAAATTGACAGAAGTAGGCTTCAAAAAATGGGTAATAATAAACTTTGCTGAGCTAATGAAGTATGTTCTAAGCCAATGCAAAGAAGCTAAGAACCATGAAAAACATTACAGGAGCTGTTCACCTGCATAACCAGTTTAGACAGAAATATAAATGACCTAATGGAACTGAAAAACACAACATGAGAACTTCATAATGCAACCACAAGTATTAAGAACTGAGTAGCCGGGCGCGGTGGCTCACGCCTGTAATCCCAGCACTTTGGGAGGCCGAGGCGGGTGGATCACGAGGTCAAGAGATCGAGACCATCCTGGTCAACATGGTGAAACCCCGTCTCTACTAAAAATACAAAAATTAGCTGG
>NW_022437139.1:562593-584011 GCF_009761245.1 Sapajus apella
CAGGGTGTCCCCATACCCCCCCAAACCGGGAAAAAAAGGACAAACACCACAAAAAAAAAAAAAAAAAAAAAAAAAAAGAACTGAGTAGACCAAGCAGAGAAAAGAATTCCAGAGCTTGAAGGCTAGCTTGCTGAAATAGACAGCAGACAAGATTGAAAAAGAATAAAAAGGAATGAACAAAACCTCTGATAAATAAGGGATTCTGTAAAATGACCAAAACTATGACTGATTGGGGTAACTTAAAGAGATTAAGAGAATGGAACCAAGTTGAAAAATATACTTCAGGGCCGGGCGTGGTGGCTCACGCCTGTAATCCCAGCACTTTGGGAGGCCGAGGCGGGTGGATCATGAGGTCAAGAGATCGAGACCATGTGGTGAGCCAAGATAGCACCATTGCACGCCAGCCTGGGTAACAAGAGTCAAACTCCGTCTCAAAAAAAAAAAAAAAAAAGAAAAATATACTTCAGGGTATCCAGAATAACTTTTCCAGCCTAACAAGACAGGCCAACATTCAAATTCAGAAAATCCAAAGAACCAACCTCAGTAAAATATTCATGAGAAAATCAACTCCAACACACATCATTGTTGAAATGTGTGTTGAAATGCAGGAAAAAATATGAAAAGCCAGAGAGAAAGGCCAGGTCACCTACAAAGGGAAGCACATGAGACTCACAGTGAAACTCTAAGTAGAAACCCTACAAGCCATAAAAGATTGGGGGCCAATAGTCAACATTCTTTTTTTTTTTTTGAGACGGAGTTTCACTCTTGTTACCCAGGCTGGAGTGCAATGGCGCGATCTCGGCTCACCGCAACCTCCGCGTCCTGGGTTCAGGCAATTCTCCTGCCTCAGCCTCCTGAGTAGCTAGGACTACAGGCACGCGCCACCATGCCCAGCTAATGTTTTGTATTTTTAGTAGAGACGGGGTGTCACCATGTTGACCAGGATGGTCTTGATCTCTTGACCTCGTGATCCACCCGCCTCGGCCTCCCAAAGTGCTGGGATTACAGGCTTGTGCCACCGCGCCCGGCCAACATTCTTAAAGAAAATAATTTTCAACCAGGGATTTCATATCCAGCAAAACTATGCCGTGTAAGTGTAGGAGAAATAAAATCCTTGCCAGACAAGCAAATGCTGTGGATATTTGTCAACTCCAGACCTGAAAATCTATCAACTCTAGTGGCTGGTTTACATAAAAACATTCTTCATTTAGGAATAGGCAAATACCTCCTTTTTCAGCAGTCGGTAAATCAAGACCTCTGTGGTTTTTGGAGGACAACTGCAGCTAGGGAATTTACGTGAACTTGAAGAAGGGATAGTGATTGAGTTAATTCTACCATGCTAGCTGAGAAATTATTAGAGAGGCTACAGAGGGTGATGACTGAAGTGGTAAGTCCTGCTATCCCTGTGCTGACTGCAGTAGTAATTCCTAACCCTACAAGTAAGGTGATCAATGGAATGACCTGCTTGTGTCATGTCAGGACCTTAAGGGATACGAGGAGGCTTTTGCCTCCACTGGCAAATTGGATTTGGGGAGTAAAGAAAACTAGGGTACAAGTGCCTGTCCAGTTGGTAGGAAGGCAGATGTAAGAAGAACTACAGAGGGGGAAAAAAAAAGTCACTGGCTTAGAAAGAACAGGAAGTGTAAACTGAAAAGATAAGAAAGTGTTCAGGGGGTGGGGGCTGGGGTCTTGTACCCAGATACCAAGGGAACCAGCAAGGGCTGTGGCTGTTAAAGGTTGTAGCGGGGTTTGGTAGGGTAACTGTGTGAAGGGAGAGCTTTTGTTTTCATGGTGTATGAGGAAGCGTGTGGTATTTATAAGTAACCACTCACTTTCATTAGCAAGATTGGGCGTGAGCAGAGAAAGGGAGTGAGATTAAGAGTGAGTATAAGGCCTGGCGCAGTGGCTTAAGCCTGTAATCCCAGCACTTTGGGAGGCCGAGGCGGGTGGATCATGGGGTCGAGAGATCGAGACCATCCTGGTCAACATGAAACCCCGTCTCTACTAAAAATACAAAAAATTAACTGGGCATGGTGGTACGTGCCTGTAATCCCAGCTACTCAGGAGGCTGAGGCAGGAGAATTGCCTGAACCCAGGAGGCGGAGGTTGCGGTGAGCCGAGATCGTGCCATTGCACTCCAGCCCGGGTAATATGAGTGAAACTCCGCCTCAAAAAAAAAAAAAAAAAAAAAAAAGAGTGAGTATAAAAGAGAAGAAGAGGACTTTATCAGGGTGGAGGAATTGGAGAGTTCCCTGCCACTGAAGATGATCTGTAAGAGAGAATTAAGGGTGGCAGCTTGAGGGTAAAACCATGAAAAATCAGCTGTGATTGCCTGGAGACAAAAGTGTAAACTGGCAACTTAAACAAAAGCAGGGTGAATTTGAGCACAGTTAGACAGAAGATAGCGTGGTTTAAGTAGCAGGGGGGACTCCATAAAGCTGGAGAAGGTGAGGGGCTGAAAGTAAGTGTGTGAGGTGTGAAGAGGAAACTAAACTTTGGAGATTGTGAGAGCTATAGAAGGTAAGTGGGGCACAGCCTGTGATTTTAAGGAATTCCAAGAATGTCAGGGCAGCAGCTGCTGCCACGCGTAGGCATGAGTGTCGGCCCAGGACTGTGAGGTTAAGTTGTTTGGATAAAAAGGCTACAGGCCGTGGGCCTGGCTCCTGTGTAAGAATTCCGATGGCACAGCCTTTATTTCTGCTGTGTAGAGAGAGAAGGGTTGAGGCCAGGCATGGTGGCTCACACCTGTAATCCAAGCACTTTAGAAGCCAAGGCGGGTGGATCATCTGAGGTTGGGAGTTCAAGACCAGCCTGACCAACATGGTGAAACCCCGTCTTTATAGAAAAAATATATATTTTTTTAGGGCCGGGCGCGGTGGCTCAAGCCTGTAATCCCAGCACTTTGGGAGGCCGAGGCGGGTGGATCACGAGGTCAAGAGATCGAGACCATCCTGGTCAACACAGTGAAACCCCGTCTCTACTAAAAATACAAAAAATTAGCTGGGCATGGTGGCATGTGCCTGTAATCCCAGCTACTCAGGAGGCTGAGGCAGGAGAATTGCCTGAACCCAGGAGGCAGAGGTTGCGGTGAGCCGAGATCGCGCCATTGCACTCCAGCCTGGGTAACAAGAGCGAAACTCCGTCTCAAAAAATATATATATATTTTTTAAAAAAAAAAAAAAGAGAGAGAGAAAGGTTGAGAGGAGTTGGGGAATGCTAAAGTAGGAGCAGTCTCTAAGGCTTTCTTTAGAGAGTGAAAGGTAGAATGGGGGAAGGATTTGGGGTTCATGGGGTCAGCTAAGTTTCCTTTTGAGAGTTTATAAAGTGGTTTGGTTAGGAGGACAAAACCTGATATCCAGAGGCAAAAGTATCCTACAATGCCTAGGAAGGAGAGAAGCTGATGTTTAGTGGATGGGATTGGGGTTTGGGAGATAAGCTGGATACGGTTGGCAGAGAGAGCATGTGTATGCTGGTGAAGGATGGTGTCAAAATAGGTCATGAATGGGGAAGAAATTTGGGCTTTAGAAACAAGAGTTCTCGAGGTTAAGAACAGAATAGTGAGTTGTGGAAGGGGATATGGAAGATAGAAGGGTCTAGGGATTTGGTACAACCAGGTGGATGGGAAGTACAATCCAATTGATGAGGCAAAGGTCTTGGACTAGTCTGTAGAATCTGTCTAATTTTTGGACAGCGAGGATAGGGCAAGAAATTTGGGCTTTAGAAGGGGATACAGCTGGGCGCGGTGGCTCACGCCTGTAATCCCAGCACTTTGGGAGGCCGAGGCAGGTGGATCACAAGGTCAAGAGATCGAGACCATCCTGGTCAACATGGTGAAACCCCGTCTCTACTAAAAATACAAAAAATTAGCTGGGCGTGGTGGCGCGTGCCTGTAATCCCAGCTACTCAGGAGGCTGGGGCAGGAGAATTGCCTGAACCCAGGAGGTGGAGGTTGCGGTGAGCCGAGATCGCGCCATTGCACTCCAGCCTGGGTAACAAGAGCGAAACTCCGTCTCAAAAAAAAAAAAAAAAAGAAGGGGATACAGAATACCCCTTTGAGTATACATGCTGAAGAAGCATGAGGGTAAATTTTTTTATTTTTTTTAATTTTTTTTTTTTTTAAAGATGGGGTCTCACCATGATGGCCAGGCTAGTCTTGAACTCCTGACCTTAGGCGATCCACCCACCTCGGCCTCCCAAAGTGCTAGGATTACAGGTGTGAGCCACCGCGCCAGGCCATGAGGGTAAATTTAAAGGTCATGTTGCAATAGACAGGTGATAACAGGCTTTAGGCCTTTTAAAGCCTGTTGTGGGATGGGGTATTGGTGCTGGGTGGGGTAAGGGTGGTCAGGTTTTAAGAGGATGATGAGGGGTGAGTGACTTGTAGCAACGGATGGGGAGGTGGTTCCCGCACCCTAGGGTTAAGGTAGAGGGACATAAAAGGAGCTATTGAGGGAGGTACGGGTTTTCAGAACAGGGCGGCAATGAGGTGTGGCCATAGCCCAGGAATAGTTAAGGAGGCAGGTAATTTTGCTAGGATATCTTGGCCTAACAGGAGAGCTGGACAAATGGGGATAATCAGGAAAGAACGTGGAAAGGAGTACTGGCCTAATTGACACCAGAGTTGGGGAGTTCTAGGAGGCCTGGAGGCCTTGCCGTCAATTCACACAACAATCATGGAGACCAAGTAGACAGATTATTGAAACAAAAGGCAGTGTGGACTGGGTGGCCCTCATATTAAAACGGGGATGGACTCACCCTCCACCGTAATAGTTACCCAAAGCTTGACATCTGTGATGGTCCAGGGGGCCTCTGAGATGTTCAGGCAGTGTCAGTCTTCGGCTGCCAAGCTGAGGAGCAGTCACATGAGTCGGACAGTCCAACTTCCAGTGGGGTCTCACACAGACTGGGCAGGGCTTAGGACAAATTCTGGGCTGCCGGCATTCCTTGGCCCAATGGCCAAGTTTCCAACAGGTGAAGCAAGGTCTTGGGGGGGTGGCCGGAAGCTGCAGCCTGGATGCTTTGAAGTCTTTGTGCACTGGTGGGGTGGCTGGGGTTTGTCTTATGGCAAAGGCAAGCATCTCAGATGTGCTGCCACTGCTATTGAACACCTTGAAGGCGAGGTTAATTAATTCCTGTTTTGGGGTTTGAGGGCCGGATTTTAATTTCTGTAGCTTTTTGTAATGTCAGGGGCTGATTGGGTGATAAAATGCATATTAAGCATTCTTCAGGGGTAAGAGTAAAATTAAGGATGATATTTAGGTCACTCCAGGTGAGATTATAAGACTAGGTTAAGTATTGGAATCTTTTTTTTTTTTTTTTTGAGACAGAGTTTTGCTCTTGTTACCCAGGCTGGAGTGCAATGGCGCGATCTCGGCTCACCGCAACCTCCGCCTCCTGGGTTCAGGCAATTCTCCTGCCTCAGCCTCCTGAGTAGCTGGGATTACAGGCACGCGCCACCATGCCCAGCTAATTTTTTGTAGTTTTTTTTTTTAGTAGAGACGGGGTTTCACCATGTTGACCAGGATGGTCTCGATCTCTTGACCTCGTGATCCACCTGCCTCGGCCTCCCAAAGTGCTGGGATTACAGGCGTGAGCCACCGCGCCCAGCTGGAACTCTTGTATATACTTAGTAGGATCTGATGAGAAGGAGCCTAACAGTTGGCCAATTTAAGAAAGTTTGGATAACGAGAAAGGAACATGCACCCTAAGTATGCCTTTGGCTCCAGCCACCTCTCAAGGGAGGAATTGTTGGGCAGGGGCAGAGGAGTTAGCTGCGGGACTAAACTGTAAGCCGGACTGGGCATGAGGAGGGGAGGTGACAGGAGGGGCATAAGGAGGTGGGTTGTGAACAGTGGAAGAGGAGGGAGGCTGGGGGGGACGGGGATTGGGCCTAAATTGGGGCCTGGTTCGGATAGGCAGGGAGGAGAAATGTCAAAAGTGTTGATGGACAAGGAGGATTCTGTGTTACTGGAAGAGGCAGGAGGGGCAGATGGAAGGGAGAGAAGGAGCAGAGATTAGGGAGGGATTAGAGGGTTAAAAAAAAAAAATGCCTGAACATCTGACACCTTAGATCATTTGACCATTTGTTGACAAAAACTGTTTAGGTCTCGCAGAATAGAAAAATTGAAATTGCCATTTTCTGGCCATTTGGAACCATAGTCTAATTTTACTGAGGCCAGGCTGTGTTACGGGAAAAAAATGAGACTAGGTTTCAGATTGGGCAACAATTGAAGAGGTTTTAGGTTTTTTAGGATGCAGGCTAGAGGCAAAGACTGAGGAATAGAGGGTGGAATATTGCACCTGGCAAAAGAGATAAGTTTTAAGGAAAGGAGCAGAGTAGAGACTAGAAGGAGTGGGCAGCTACCAAGGTTTTCTGTAGGCATCCCTGACTGATTTCTGGGCTGTAACATGGGTGAGTGATCAAGGCCGGCTTCTCCGAAATTGACCAGACTCTAAGGGAATACTGTCTTCCGGAGTCTGTGATTGACATCAGCGTTTTTGAGTGAGAGGAAGAGACTTGTCTCCTGCAACTCTACCCAGATAAAGAGTCTCTCTTCGTCTCTACTAGAAAGAGAAAGATGTAAAGGAAAAGAAAGAGAAAGAGGGGTGAGATCTGTCTCCTCTTCTCTGAAGGAAAAAAGAAAGAGAAGGGGAGAGATTTGTCTCCTTTGAAGGAAAAGAGAGAGAGAGAGACTTGTCGTCCCTTCCCTGAAGGAAAGGAGAGAGTATAGCAGGACAAGCCACAGATGAAACCTTCCAGACACCAGATTTAAAGAATAAAGTGTCTTTATTCGGCTGGGGGCATCAGCAGACTCGGGTCTCAAGAACCGGGCTCCCTGACAAACAAAGTCCTAGCCATTTTAAAGGCTACAATTCTAGAAAGTACATGTGAGCGGGTCGTAATCACTGCAGTAGGCATGGGTAAGTGACCAGGTGGGGGTTTGAGCTAGATGGAGCAAGAACAATGGAGGGCGTTTCTCCATATTATGCCTGAGACCTATAGATAGGCGCGTAGCGGGAGGGTGGGAGTTTAATGTTTAACCTCCAGCCGACCTTGCCGCTGACCTCATGCCTGCTATTTCTCAACTTTTACTTCCTTCTCCTTTGAGACAAGAGACAGGAAAGATGGGTCTTCCCTTATTTTCCCCTTTGAGAACCTCACTTACTAGTGGGAGTTCTCATCCTTACCTTCACTATCTCGGTCATTCTGTGAGACTGATCAATAGTGATTCATATAATATACTTGCGATGAAGTCTTCTGGTGAACTACAGTGGTAACAAACCTTCTAATCATTTGGAGAAACAAGGGTATCAAGCAGGGGAGTAGTAAGCAAGTATGCATTACCAATAGCACACCTAAGATGAGTGTAAGGCCGGTTGCCTCGCTGGGAGGCTGGACACGCCCACCGCTGCACTCAGCACCCGACTCTGCACCCGGCACCCGGCTCTGCACTCGGCACCTAGCTCTGTCGCATGGCTCCCCTAGAAGGCTCCGGCTGATGTAACCCTGGCCAGCTCTCGCACCGGAAAACCCGCCCAACAACCCGCCAACCAATATCAGCCCGCCCCGTCCCAATCCCGCTCCCCTGGAGCCAATCAGAGCACCCAGCTGTTGCTCGTTCCTCATAGCCATAAAAACACCACGCCCCAGGAAGTCGGAGCGACTTCTCCAGCCCCCTTTCCCCGGGACCATAGAACCTTGCCTGGGAGCTGAATAAATTGGCATTTAATTTTCTCATACTGGCCTCAGTTTCCTCATTTTAAACTCAGCAATAACCCTTACAATGAGGGTTTTTAAATTTTCCTAAAGCTGGGAACCATTTACTGAATATGGATTCTGGATCAAACGCATGCCAAACCTGCACAGGCACGTGTGCCAGTTCTGACATGTCTCTAGCAATGTTTTCATCTACCTGACCCTGACTGTCTATATGCAGATAGCAGTTAGTCAGATTGAACTTTCCGCAGACCCCCTCTTTGGCTGCTAGCAGGCAGTCTAGAGCTAATCTGTTCTGATAGATGGCATTTCTCATTTGGGTCTCTTGACAGGCTAAAAGAGTCAAGGCTTTGCCAGTTTTATCAGTGATTATTTCTAAGATGGCCTGCAATCGGATGATCTGATTAAACACATACATGGGGGTCCAATATCCCCAGGAGCTGTCTCGTGCCCATGTGGCAGGCCCATAGTACTGTATATTTCATTAAGGGGCCACTCATCATCCTTCCAGTTATCTATGGGCAGGCTCCTTTTTTCTTGGGAAGCATAGACAAGGCAGCCTAATAATTCGCCTGTCTTCAAAGGCAACAGAAAGAAGGATGGCTTAATGGTGCCAATAACACAGCTGCCTGTCCATCTGTCAGGTAGCTTGGCATGGGCTCTATGCCCACATATCCAGTACAGTCTGGCAGGAGCCATCCAATCTTGATGGAATTCAGGATGGGCCCATGAAGCTTGCAACTTGGGGAATTTCTAAAGTGGATTCTTTTCAGTGCGGTTCGAACCCCACCAGGTAACTGCTCTTGCCATCTCATCATATGGGGTTTGTCCTAGACAACTGAGTTTTCTTTCTTTTTTTTCTTTTTTGGTGTGTGGGGGTTTGTGTGTGTGGTGTGTGTTTGTGGCATGTGGTGTGTGTGGTGTGTGAGGGTATGTATGTGTACGTGTGGGGGTGTGTTTGTGGTATGCGGTGTGCAGGGGTGTGTACGTGTGTGGTGTGTGTGACTTGTATGCATGTTGGCATGTGTATGTATGTGTGGATGTGTGGGTGTGGATGTGTGTGTGGTGTGTGTGACAACTAAGTTTTTCTACAGGAACGATGAAGTCTTTCCCTTCTGTAGCCAAGGAGTACTGTCCAATGATTGAGGCCTTTAGGACCCAGAAGTTGTCATTCTGGACCCTCTGAACTGGGGTTACATTAGGAGTGGATTAGAAAGCACTAGCTCTTGGGCCTCTAATGGCCATCAGTCTACTATGGTAGTTCCGCCACATACATACAGGAGGTGACATTAAGAGAATGGGCTATACTTTCAGCTAGCTGAAGGAACAATTACTTTGTCTTTTTCGGGAGTTCTGGTACTGGTTCTTCTACCTCATTATAAAAAGTTTGGTATACCGGTTTGGTGGAGTGCCTTTGGAACTCCCTTCAAATTAGAATATTAGCCCGTGGGTCAAGTCCAGTCCCATCAATCTGCTTCCCTGTTTTCCAACAGGGGTCTAAGAGGTTAGTAACTACTAGTTCTAATGTATTACAATGTCCAGGAGTGCAGGAGGGATTATTTTTTACCTTCTGAAGGAAGACACAGTCATTCTCATTCTTTTTCCAAGTGGCCCAAACTACACGTGACCTGTAGGTACATTTCTGACACCAGTACATTTCTTAGCAGATATACTTGTTTTCCACCGCACAACCTTTTTCCCAACCAAGATCGCCACACCACATGTGTGGCACAAGCATCGAAGTTCAGGGGGATTTGCTTGGGAATTCCCTTTTCCTCTGTCCTAGCTTGTTTGGGTCACCCCAAAAGCCTGTCCTGAGCCTTATTTCATAAACTGCAGACATGGGGGCTTCAGAGGGGTTGTAACAGACATCAGGCTGCCCACCCCCTGGACTACATACCTTGTGCTGAGTGCCATCATACAAACAAGTCCCTTTTTGAGTTCCTGAACATTCATAATAGCTATAGAACAAGAGAATTGCAGTGACTTTTTGTCCTTCCTCAGTAACTTGATGTATATGCTGAGAACAGTCTTCAAAGTCAGTTAAAGTACTTATTACATCAGCCCAAATTCAAAAGACAATGAGTCCCACGATGAATTTCCTCCTGCTTTATGCATGGAATGGCCAGATTCCGGGGTGTGGCTGGAGCAGGGCTTGCCATCTTCATCCGGATCACTTTACAGGCTTTGTCCAGATCTGATTTCACTTCACAAGTCTCAGCTGCTGCAGGTTTTATGCGGCTGTAGTGGATCCGAGCTGGGATTCCCTCTACTTTTTTTTTTTTTTTAAAGACGGGGTTTTGGGCTGGGTGAGGTGGCTCACGCCTGTAATCCTAGCACTTTGGGAGGCCGAGGCGGGTGGATCACAAGGTCAAAAGATCGAGACCATCCTGGTCAACATGGTGAAACCCGTCTCTACTAAAAATACAAAACATTAGCTGGGCATGGTGGCACATGCCTGTGGTCCCAGTTACTCAGGAGGCTGAGGCAGTAGAGTTGCCTGAACCCAGGAGGCGGAGGTTGCGGTGAGCCGAGATCACGCCATTGCACTCCAGCCTGGGTAACAAGAGCAAAACTCCATCTCAAAAAAATAAATAAATAAATAAAAATAAAAAAATAAAAAGCATATTGAGAGTCAGTATAAATGTTCATTGTCTTTTTTTTTTTTTAGTAGAGACGGAGTTTCTCCATGTTGGTCAGGCTAGTCTCGAACTCCTGACCTCAGGTGATCCGCCCGCCTTGGCCTCCCAAAGTGCTAGGATTACAGGCGTGAGCCACTGTGCCCGGCAGTGTTCATTGTCTTTCCTTCACTCAGCTCTAAGGCCCACGACAGAGCAATGAGTTTGGCTCTCTGGGCTTAGGTGCCCTGTGGCAGCAGTTCAGCCTCAATGACAGCATCCAGGGTTATTACTGCATACCTCACGCACCTCTCTCCTTAAGGACTGATGAAACTGCTCCTGTCCACGCACAGCTCCCAGTCTCCCAGTGTCCAAGTTGGTCCCGGAGATTAGGTTTGCTAGAATAAACTGAGTCCAACACCTCAACACAATTGTGTTATATCGGGCTCTCTGATACGGGGAGCAAGGTGGTAGGGTTCAAGGTATTACAAACTTCAGTAGTGATGTGAGGGTTTTCTTTTTTCTTTTTTTTTTTTTTTGAGATGGAGTTTCGCTCTTGTTACCCAGGCTGGAGTGCAATGGCGCGATCTCGGCTCACTGCAACCTCCGCCTCCTGGGTTCAGGCAATTCTCCTGCCTCAGCCTCCTGAGTAGCTGGGATTACAGGCATGCACCACCATGCCCAGCTAATTTTTTGTAGTTTTAGTAGAGACGGGGTTTCACCATGTTGACCAGGATGGTCTCGATCTCTTGACCTCGTGATCCACCCGCCTCGGCCTCCCAAAGTGCTGGGATTACAGGCGTGAGCCACCGCGCCCGGCCCCAAACTCTGATTCTTATTCTGGCATTCATTAGCCAATGATGTCCTTTGCTATTCATTAGAGTCACTACAGTGTGAGGAGGTTTTATATTCAAGCTCTGCCCCAAAGTTAGCTTATCCGCTTCTTGGGCTAGCAGGGCAGTCACCAACAGGGCTCTTAGACAGGGAGGCCAGCCCTTGGAGCCTCCATCTAGTTGTTTGGAGAGGCAGGCCGCCAGCCTTGGCCAAGCTCTCACAGTCTGGGTCAGCACCCCAACTGCCATTTCTCACTCTCCATTATGTATAAAGGGCTTTGTAAGGTAAGGTAGCCCCAGAGCTGGAGCAGACAGAAGTCTCTTCTTTAATTCATGAAAAGCTTGTTGCTGTCAGAATTCCCATTCAAAAGGTTCCTTGTCTCCCCACTTTGTGACTTCATACAGGGGTTTGGCCAGTACCGTAAAGTTCAGGATCCATAACCTGCAGAATCCTACGGCTCCTAAGAATTCCCTTACCTGTCTCCTGGTTTCAGGTTCTGAGAGGTTGCAAATAACTTGTTTTCTCTCCACTCCTAGGCTGTGCTGGCCTTGTTGGATAGTAAATCCCAGGCATTGCACTTGCTGTTGGCAAATCTGAGCTTTCTTCTTGGACACTTTACACTCACAGTCCTCCAGGTGCCAGAGTAAGGCATCTGTCTCCTTGGTGCACCCAACTGCGGTGGGGTGTCCTAGCAAAAGGTCATTAGCATATTGGAGCAGCATGCATCCTAGATCTCTAGCAGAAAATTTCTGGAGCTCTCGAGCTAATGCCTTTCCAAAGGTGGTGGGAAAGTTTTCGAACCCCTGGGGTAGTGGAGTCCGAGTGTGACACCTGATCCTCCTATTGGAAGGCAAACAGCTTCTGGCTCTCAGGAGGTTTCAAGTCCAGGCAAGTAAACCAGTTATCCTTGACTGACAACAATCCCAACAATGTGTACGGGTTGGGTACTGTTGAGTGCAAAGTCACTGTGGCCTGGTTGACCAGACACAAGTCCTGTACCAGCCTGTAGTTCTTGGTCCCCACCTTAGGAACAGGCAGGAGGGAAGTGTTCCATGGAGACTGGCAAGGAAGCATAATTCCAAGGGCCTTCAGGCATTTAAGGTGGACTTGGATGCCTTCAAGAGCTTCCCTTGGGACTGGGTACTGCTTTGCGTGACCGGCTGAGCCTCAGGCTTGACCTGAATAAGCACCCAGGCTTGGTTAACTGCTAGTCATGGTTGGTTGTCTCCTGCCCACACCTTGGGCCATTGCTTTACCAACGCTGGCCTTATCCCCTTGTGACCAAATTCTGGGGAGCAGGGGAGGCTCAGCTCCTCTGAGAAGATGTTCTTCCAGGCTCTTGGTCTCTCAATCACCCAAGAATGGGAGAGAGGACAACGCTGCGTGCGGTGAGTGATAAAGTAAATATCGGACCCCAAAGAGTTTTGCAGAGAAAGACGAGAGAGAGAAGCTTCCACAATATTGTAGAAGGGGATCCAGACATGGTGTCCACCTAGAAGAGGGGGGGGCAGAGGCTTTTAACTGTCAGGAATTCTCTCTCCCTTTAAGTTTCCTAACCTATGAAAGGAGTTCCCTTAAACTTCCACTGGAGTGATTGATCTTTGATTCTTTTCTGTGCGCGCCAAAGTTTAAACGAAGACCTCTAATTCCTGGACGGAGAGGTACGGGTAGGTTGGGCATATCACCGGGAGGTTCCTACCTTTGAAACTGCACCCCCTTGTGGACCCAGGAAGAGAATACATTCTCTCAGTCCTTCCTCTGAACAGGAAAGTCCAACTTCTGTTTTAAAACAGACGTCGATGGCTTTTTAACTACTTTCTGCTGAAATGGGGCATAGAAAGGGGCCTAGAAGTTGAGGTTTCCCCCAGAGGGGAGTGTTTCAGGGGTGTAGGTTGATCCTGAGGTCCACGATAGAGATCATGAGCCAAGGACATTCAGGGTTCCAGTTGCAGGATTATTTGTGACCTTATTGTTCTAGAAGAAACAAATGTGACAAGAAGGTTATAGACAAAAAGCCCAGAGGCCAGCAAATATAGAATGTTTATAAACAGCCGGGCGCGGTGGCTCAAGCCTGTAATCCCAGCACTTTGGGAGGCCGAGGCGGGTGGATCACGAGGTCAAGAGATCGGGACCATCCTGGTCAACATGGTGAAACCCCGTCTCTACTAAAAATACAAAAAACATTAGCTGGGCATGGTGGCGCATGCCTGTAATCCCAGCTACTCAGGAGGCTGAGGCAGGAGAATTGCCTGAACCCAGGAGGCGGAGGTTGCGGTGAGCCGAGATCGCGCCATTGCACACTCCAGCCTGGGTAACAAGAGCGAAACTCTGTCTCAAAAAAAAAAAAAAAAAAAAAAAAAAAAGAATGTTTATAAACAGGCCTAGGAGAGGATATAGCCAGGATGGCCAGTTGTTAAACAAGCTCCAGGATACTATTTCTTTAAGATTGTTGACCCTCAACCCAGAATTTCATATCTGGCCAAACTAAGCTTCAAAAGTGAAGGAAAAATAAAATCCTTTGTGAACAAGTAAGTACTCAGAGATTTCACCAGGCCTGCTTTACAAGAGCTTCTGAAAGAAGCACTACACATAGAAAGGAACAACCAGTATCAGCCATTCTAAAAACATACCAAAAGGTAAAGGGCATCAACATAATGAAGAATCTGCATCAACTAATGGGCAAAACAGCCAGCCAGCATTAAATGGCACTATTAAATCCACACATATCAATATTAACCCTAAATTTAAATGGATTAAATGCCCCAATCAAAAGACACAGACTGGCAAATTGGATAAAAAGCCAAAACCAATCAGTATGCTGTATCCAGACGTATCTCACATGCAAGGATACACAAAGGCTCAAAATAAAGGGATAGAGGAAGATTTACCAACCAAATGGAGAGTTAAAAAAAAAAAAAAAAAAGCAGGAGCTGTAATTCTTGTCTCTGATAAAATAGACTTTAAAACAACAAAGATCAGCTGGGTGCGGTGGCTCATGCCTGTAATCCCAGCACTTTGGGAGGCTGAGGCGGGTGGATCACGAGGTCAAGAGATCGAGACCATCCTGGTCAACATGGTGAAACCCCGTCTCTACTAAAAATACAAAAAATTAGCTGGGCATGGTAGTGCGTGCCTGTAATCCCAGCTACTCAGGAGGCTGAGGCAGGAGAATTGCCTGACAGGAGGCGGAGGTTAGATCGTGCCATTGCACTCCAGCCTGGGTAACAAGAGTGAAACTCCGTCTCAAAAAAAAAAAACAAAAAAAATCAAAGATCAAAAGAGACAAAGAAGGGCATTACATAATGATAAAAGGATCAATGCAACAAGAAGAGCTAACGATCCTAAATATACACGCACCCAATACAGGAATACCCAGATATATAAGGCAAGTTCTTAATGACTTACAAAGAGACTTAGACTCCCACACAATAATAGTGGGAGACTTTAACACCCCATTGTCAATATTAGACAGATCAACCAGACAGAAAATTAACAAGGATATCCAGGACTTGAATTCAGACCTGGAACAAGTAAATCTAATAGACATTTACAGAACTCTCCACCCCAAATCCACAGAATATACATTCTTCTCAGCACCACATCACACCTACTCTGTAAGTGATCACATAAGTAGAAGTAAATCACTGCTCAGCAAATGCATAGCATTTCACAGGTTTAACTGAAATATTGGTGGGCTGCTTGTTTGTTATCTTTCTCCCTTATTCCTTCCTGTCTCCATTGTCAAGCATAATTATTGGCATAAAAGAGGTTTTTTGTTTTCTTTTTTTGAGACGGAGTTTCACTCTTGTTACCCAGGCTGGAGTGCCATGGCGCGATCTCGGCTCACCGCAACCTCCGCCTCCTGGGTTCAGGCAATCCTCCTGCCTCAGCCTCCTGAGTAGCTGGAATTACAGGCACGCGCCACCATGCCCAGCTAATTTTTTGTAGTTTTAGTAGAGACAGGGTTTCACCGTGTTGACCAGGATGGTCTCGATCTCTTGACCTCGTGATCCACCCGCCTCAGCCTCCCAAAGTGCTGGGATTATAGGCGTGAGCCACCGCAACCAGCTTGTCTTCTTTTCTTTCTTTTTCTTTCTTTCCTTCCTTCCTTCTTTCTTTTCTTTCCTTCTAAAAAAAAAAAATTGTTAGCCCTGTGTTCCATTGATTCCTGAGTTCTTTAACTTTGTTTAAAAGAACACTTAACTCGTTAACAAAGTAGCAGCATTTCTTCCTAGAAAGAGACATGTTCCCTCTTTCTGTTGTTAGCAGAATTAGGGCCCTTTTATTTTGAAGAGCTATGGCAGCCAAAGAGTTAAGCTGTTTTGCAACGTGAGCTGCCCTTGCAGAGAATTAGTGACCTTTTTATAATATTAATTAACTCCTGAGATAGCTTATAGTAACTGAATAGAGGTAGTAACTTTCCTAATATCAGCACCAAGTTTTCCTATTATTTTGACCCTGACCTCCCCATGAAAGAAATAAGTGGAGTTTGAGAGATAGCAAAGTTGAGAGTTATAGTCCCGTTAATGCCAGGATATAAATTAGACTCATGAGTGGCTACTTTCCTGGGAATCTTGTTGGAAGGGCAGGTGTAGATCCTCTAATGGCTTGCAGGTGTACGAAGGGTCATCTCCTTGAACTTCAGCATGTGGAGTGGTTTTATGACTTTCTTCAGGAGGTATTCAAGGCTTCAGCTGAGTGTGGGGAATACATGAGTCAATTCCCACCACTTTAACTGCCATTGGGGTAGACAGAATAACCGAAAATGGTCTTCCCAATATACACCTAGAGAGGGAGAGTCTGAGGGGAGAGATTTAACAAGCACCAAGTTTCCAGGGCAGGAGAGAAATACTGAGAAGGCCATGCCAGTATCCAGGAGAAGATTAACTTCTTGGCCCTCTATGGTCAGCTTTACCCAGGGCTCTGTGAGGGTGATGGCTTGTGCTGGCACTTGCCCCAGGCGCCCTTAGTTCTTCAGTTGGGTCATCTGCTTAGATACCTTAGGCCCTGGGAACCTTCATCCCCTTAAACAGTGTGCTTTCCAGTGATACCCTTGGCACAGCAGTTAAGGATGAGGTGGCGGTCCATTCCTCTGGGGACAATTTCTTTTTTTTTTTCTTTTTAAAGACAGGTTTCACCATGTTGGTCAGGCTGGTCTTGAACTCCTGACCTCAAGTGATCTGCCCGCCTTGGCCTCCAAAGTGCTTGGAATACAGGCGTGAGCCACTACGCCCAGCCCGAGTTGCGACCTTCACGGTCCCAGTTTATGGCTGGGACTTGAGGCTGGCAAAGAGAGAACAGCTGGGGAGAGTGCTCACCCACTCCGCCCCCTGCAGGCTTAGTTTACAGCCAGGACACGTGGCCAGTCCCACCTGGTAACTGCAGATGGGAGAAACTAGCGTCTGCCTGCCCTGCCTCCTGCAGATACTCGACCCAGAGAAAACAGCTGAGATAGAAAGGGAGAGAGAGAGCAGAAAACAAGCAGAGAGGGTTTGGAGAAAGCCAGGTGCAGTGCACTTTTTAAATCTGGCCAGGGATGTCTGTGGAACCTCCCAAATCCCACTGCCCAATGCGGCTGCTCCCGGTGTTTTCTTAAAGCGACAGGACAGATTGCAAGCGAAAGAAAGGCGTCCGATATAACTTACCCCTCTGAAGTAACAGTTTCTTACACTGCACTTTCTCCTGGCTGGCTTGCCCTTCCTTGTAACTGAATTCCAGCAAACAGGGGAGGCTCAGCTCCCCCAAGAGGATGTTCTCCCAGGCTCTTGGTCTCTCACTCACCCAAGAATGGGAGCAGGGACCATGTCTGGCATGGTGAGTAATTAAGTAAATATGGGACCCCAAAGAGTTTTGCAGAAAGTGATTTATTTAGGCAGAGAAAGAGAAAAAGGAGAGAGAGAAGCTTCCACAATATTGTGGAAGGGGATCCAGACATGGGTTCCACCCGGATGTGGGGGAAAGGGACTTTTAACCTGGGAGGAATTCCCTCCCCCTTTAAGTTTCCTAACCTATGAAAGAAGTTCCCTTAAACTTCCGCTGGAATATTGATCTTTGATTCTTTTCTGCGTACGCCAAAGTTTAAACAAAGACCTCTGATTCCCAGATGGAGAGGCACAGGGAGGTCGTGCACATCATGGGCAAGTTCCTGCCTTTGAAACTATGCCCCCTTGTGGACCCAGGAAGCGAATACATTCCCTTACCTTGGTCTGGCTTTGTCAAGAAAAGTCTCCACTCCTCTTCCGGAGGAACCATGAGGGTCATAATGACCCTGTTCCGGGCAGCTCCAGCTGTAAGGAGCCACATTTTGTAAAGGAGATGGTGGCTCTCAATTTGCTAAGTAAATCTCTTCCCAGTAAGGGTAGGGGACAATCAGGCATATATAGGAACTGGTGGATCACCTCATGTCCCCCTACAGTGCGAGTTTGGGGAAAACAGAAAGATTGCTTAGCCAACACTCCTGTTGCTCAGACAATATCAATAGTTTTCCTTGATAAAAGGCCCACCTGGGTGGTCACTACGAAATGTTCAGCACCCATATCGATGAGAAAGTCAATTTCTTTGCCCCCCACTGTCATCCTGACCATGAGCTCTTTGGGGGCATTCAACCCTGGTCCCCCTCAGTCCAGCAGCCCTTCAGGCAGATTTAGCGGGGTCCCTTCATCTTCACCTTGGGCTTCCTGCTTCAGATCACCTTGCTTTGCTTTCACCTGGAGGCACTTGTCCTTCCAGTGCTTCACTTCCCGGAACAGGGTCATGATGACCCTCATGGTTCCTGCAGAAGAGGAGTGGAGACTTTTCTTGACCAAGCCAGACCAAGGTAAGGGAATGTATTCTCTTCCTGGGTCCACAAGGGGGCTTAGTTTCAAAGGCAGAAACTTGCCCATGATATGCCCGACCTCCCCCGTACCTCTCCGTCTGGGAATTAGAGGGTAAGTGCACTGGTTACCTTGCAAGCGTGGGAGGTCAGGCTGAGTATCTCTCCCGGGGTCCCCATTACCTTGCCCTTTTGGGGGAACCTCTGTAATAGCTGCGGCTAGCAAGTCAGCACTTCACTAGGTTTGGCTCTCATTCTCTCTGTGGCTCTCCCGATGGCTCACTGCGTCTCTGTTCACAAACACCTGGTTGGCTATTTCCAGTAACTGTGAGATATTCATACCCACAAACCCAGCCTGCCTCTGCAGTTTGCTCCTAATGTCCTCTGTGCTCTAACTAAAATCATGTTAACCATGTGCTGGTTCTCAAGGCTCTTGGAATCAAAAGGAGTATACATGTGTTTGGCCTCACACAGCCTTTCATAAAATTGTGCCGGGCTCTACTCTTTTCGTTGGGTAATCTCAGAAACTCTGTTAATGTTTGTGGCCTTTTTTTTTTTTTTTTTTTGAGACGGAGTCTCACCCTGTCACCCAGGCTGGAGTACAATGGCATGATCTCGGCTCACTGCAACCTCCGCCTCCCAGGTTCAAGCGATTCTCCTGCCTCAGTCTCCTGAGTAGCTGGGATTACAGGCATGTGCCACCGCGCCCAGCTAATTTTTGTATTTTTAGTAGAGACGGGGTTTCAACATTTTGGCCAGGCTGGTCTCGAACTCCTGACCTTGTGATCCACCCACCTCGTCCTCCCAAAGTGCTGGGATTACAGGCGTGAGCCACCACGCCCGGCTGTTTGTGGCCTTTTGAGCTTCTTTCTTTAACCCTTCTTTCAGGGCCTCCCTGTACCGAGTTAGGTTTTGCATGCCCTCTTGGTTATTTGGATCCCGCTGGGGGTCCATTCCTGGTAACTGGGCCCTTCCATACTCTTGGGGGTTCTGGTAATCAGCAGGAGCATGTTCCTCTGGCCACTTGGTTGCTGCTTGGAGTACTCTGCTTTCATCTGTGTTGAAGAGACACATAAGCAACTGGTGGCAGTCAGCCCAAATGGGGTTGTGGGTTTGGATAATGGTCTGGAGCAAATCTGTCAGAGCCTGTGGCTTTTTGATACAGGATGTGGTATTATTGTTCCAATTGAGGAGGTCAGCTGAGATGAGAGGCTGATACACAAAAACGGGTCTCTCCATCATATGCTCATCCTCATCGGCCCCTATATACCGCTGCTGTCTCAGCGGCATCTGTTCCCAGGTCTTGGGTCTCAATCAGGCTGCTAAGGGAGGAGTCCCTTCCAGGAAGTGAGCTGCTAGGTAAGGTGTTCCTCGCGAGGCTCCACAACCTCTCCTCTCTATTTTGGATGGCTTGGGGGTATGCAGGTCTTGTGAAGGCTCAGCGGCCTCAGGCTCAGAAACAGAGAGACTTTCTCCTTGACAAGGGGGAGGTCCCACCAGCAAAGAGTCCTCTGAGGCCAGTCAAACAGAATCTTAGGAGTTGCTTTTCCTCGGCAGGTGGAGTAGGACTCTCTTGGCTGACTGTCTCTTTGCTACCAGCACTGCTGCTGCTTGCCCTCTCAACAACTGGGGGAATGGATCTGGAAAACCTGACTTGCCTGTAACTTTTTGCTATACTTTGGAAACAAGAGATCTGTCTAAGCTTCCCTCTAATGGCCAATCCACTTCAAATGCTGACCCATCTTTCACACAAAGTTCTAAGTTTCCCTGGTGTCATGGTGATGCTATACTCTCCACTAAATCTCTTCTTGAAATTTTTTAGCATGGTCCCTAATGGAATGGGTTTACTCTGCTTCTTACCCATCTCCCTCTATCAGGATAAAAGCAGCAGTCACAAAAGGTAAAGGGGTACAATTCTCATGCCTCAGCTTCCCTAGTAGCTGAGATTACAGGTGTCTACCATCATGCTCAGCTAATATACATATATACACACACACACACACACACACACACACATATATATATATATATATATTTTTTTTTTTAAAGACAGAATTTTACTCTTGTTGACCAGGGTGGAGTGCAATGGCATGATCTCAACTCACCGCAACCTTCACCTCCCAAGTTCAAGTGATTCTTCTGCCTCAACCTCCTGAGTAGCTGTGATTACAGGCATGTGCCACCACACTCAGCTAATAGTGTATTTTTAGTAGACACGGGATTTCTCCATGTTGGTCAGACTGGTCTCAAACTCACTACCTCAGGTGATCCACACACCTCAGCCCCCCAGAGTGCTGGGATTACAAATGTGAGTGACCGCGCCCAGAGATATTTTGTATTTTTAATCGAGATGAGGTTTTACCACGTTAGCTAGGCTGGTCTTGAAGTCCTGACCTCAAGTGATCTACCCACCTTGGCCTCCCAAAGTGCTGGAATTACAGGCATGAGCCACTGAGCCCGGTTGTATTTCATCCACTTTTTTATGGAGTTGTTGTTGTTGTTTTGTTTATTTTGCGATGGAGTCTCGCTGTGTCACACAGGCTGGAATGTAGTGGTATTATCTCGGCTCACTACAACCTCCACCTCCTGGGTTGAAGTGATTCTCCTGCCTCGGCCTCCCCAGTAGCTGGGATTACAGGCGTGCACCACCATGCCTGGCTAATTTTTGTGTTTTTAGTAGACAGGGTTTCCCAAAGTGCTGGGATTACAGGTGTGAGCCACCGTATACAGCTGGAGTTGCTGCTTTTCTATTGTAACTTTAAGTTTCTTATAGATGCTAGATATTAGACATTTGACGGATGCATAGTTTGCAAAACTTTTCTCCCATACTGTTTGTTGTTTGTTTACTCTGTTGATAGTTTCTTTTGTTTTGCAGAAGCTCTTCAATTTTTTTTTTCCTGAGATGCCATCTCCCCAAGATTGCCCTAATGAGCTCCACCCTGGGTGACAGAACGAGACTCTGTCTAAAAAAAAAAAAAAAAAATTAAAGACTACCTAACAGACATTGCAACATTTTTTAAACACTACCTTCAAATAAAGAGTGATCTTCTCACATAATTATACAGATTCAAAATATAAGTAGATTTTGAATATAAGATTATTTTCCCAACTACTCACCTAGACAGAATAGAATAATCATTGAAAACCATGAAAAGGCCAGATGCGGTGGCTCACGCCTGTAATCTCAGCATTTTGGGAGGCCAAGGGGGGTGGATCACCAGGTCAAGAGATCGAAACCATCCTGGCCAACATGGTAGAACCCCCTGTCTACTAAAAACTACAAAAATTAGCTGGGCATGGTGGCATGCGCCTGTAGTCCCAGCTACTCAGGAGGCTGAGGCAGGAGAATTGCTTGAACCCAGGAGGCGGCAGTTACAGTGAGCCGAGATTGTGCCACTGCACTCCAGCCTAGCACCTCGCGACAGAGACTCTGTC
>NW_022437139.1:584111-585556 GCF_009761245.1 Sapajus apella
AAAAAAAAAAAAAAAAAAAAAAAAACTACAAAATTAGCCAAACAGAGTAGCACCTGCCTGTAACTAACCCTGGCTACTCGGGAGGCTGAGGCAGGAAAATCACTTGATCCCGGTAGACAGAGGTTGCAGTGAGCCAAGATCATGCCACTGCACTCTACCCTGAACAACAAAAGTAAAACTCTGACTCAAAAAAACAAAAAGAAAAGAAAGCAAAAAGAAAAATTTAAATATTTCACCCAAAAAAAAAGTGAAGGAGAAAAAGAGGATTTCACATCTAAAGTCTTTGTTTCCTTTAGAAAACCACAGCCCCTTGTCAGTTGATTTGTCCAAAGGTATCTGACAGGCACTAATACAGTTAATGAATCAATCAGGAAAAATGGGCCTCTCCGGTGACAAGGAGTCACAGGGTACCTAAACCCAATCCATTCTCAGCTTTCCATGGTGACCCCTCAAGAAGTGATGTTAACCATATGAACCACATTCACTGGACAAGGCCAGAGGAAAGCATGTTTAGGAAAACACAACCACGAGGCTGCAAATCACACTGGGGCAGGAAGCACGCAGGAGTTTCTATGGCCATGACACTGGTGGCTGTCCCTCCGTGTCACTCAAACTTCAACATGAAAGACATCTTTTCCCAGTTAACTCAGAGAAACTAACAGACATTAGAATTGGAATTTGTTGGTTTTCTATTTTTCAGAATTTCTAAGACATGAAGGATGATCCAAACACTCCAAAGGACATTTAGCTATACATGAGGCTGAGGACCTGGCTGCTCTGGAGAGGGATGGCTGAGCAGCAGCCACCAGCTGTAATTGCTGTGAAGTCCCCTCACATAGGATCAGGTCACCTCCACACACCCTCTCTTACTTCTCAGGCTCTGTCCCTGAGGTCTAGCTGGGGTATTGCCTTCCTCCCATCTCATGAGCTCTCCAAGAGAATCCAGCTTCCTATAAAAGCTACCCTAGAATGGCAAGATATAGGCCCTCCTCCATTCTCCCAGCACAGCAGGACTTCTGGAGAGTGCTGGCTAATTCCTTTATCTCAAATCACCTGACAGGGCAGTTAGATGTTCAGTGAGCTAACAGGTCCAGCATGCTGAGGGCCTAGCCCCACAGCCTAGCATTTCTCCTCCACCTGGCCTGCACTCCAGGCTTTTTTCTTTTCTTTTCTTTTTTCTTTCAGATGTAGCCATGCTCTGTTGTCCAGGCTGGAGTGCAGTGGTGCAATCTTGGCTCACTACAATCTCTGCCTCCCAAGTTCAAGCGATTCTCCTGCCTCAGCCTCCCACGTAGCTGGGATTACAGGTGCATACAATTATGCCTGGCTAATTTTTGTATTTCTTTCTTTCTTTTCTTTTTTTTTTTTTTTTTTTAGACGGGGTGTCGCTCTTTTTACCCAGGCTGGAGTGCAATGGCGAGATCTCGGCTCACCGCAACCTCCGC
>NW_022437139.1:585656-588540 GCF_009761245.1 Sapajus apella
TCGGCCTCCCAAAGTGCTGGGATTACAGGCGTGAGCCACCGCGCCCGGCCAGTAATTTTTGTATTTCTAGTGGAGTCGGGGTTTCACTACGTTGGCCAGGCTGGTCTTGAACTCCTGACCTCATGATCCTCCCACCTCGGTCTCCCAAAGTGCTGGGACTACAGCAGTGAGCCACCATGCCCAGCCTTAGCATTTTTTCTTCTGTCACCAATAACAGGTGATGTTTACCTGTGCCACACTCTTTTTTTTTTGAGACAGAATCTTGCTCTGTCACCAGACACCAGGCTGGAGTGTAGTGGTACGATCTTGACTCACTGCAACCTCCGCCTCCTGGGTTCAAGCAATTCTGCCTCAGCCTCCCGAGTAGCTGGGAACACAGGCACTCACCACCATGCCCAGCTAACTTCTGTATTTTTTTTAGTACAGACAGGGTTTCACCATGGTCTCGATCTCTTGACCTCGTGATCCGCCCGCCTTGGCCTCCCAAAGTTGGGAGGGATTACAGGCCTGAGTTGCAGGAGCCACACTCCCCTTTCATTTTGTTGTTGTTCTTTTGAGACATCATTTTACCTTTGTCACCAAGGCTGGAGTGCGGCGGTGCAATCTCGACTCACTGAGTGAGACTTGATTTTCTATTTTTCTAACTTCTCATTCAATCAAATGACAACTAGTCATAAAAAATAAATATATTGCTGAGGCAGCCCTTGACATCAGGAGAAAGCTGCAGAAACAGGCCCTGGAGACCAAATAGTACTTTTTTTTTTTTTTAAAGACGGGGTTTCACCATGTTGGTCGGGCTGGTCTTGAACTCCCAACCTCAGGTGATCTGCGTGCCTTTGCCTCCAAAGTGCTTGGATTACAGGCATGAGCCACCACGCCCGGCCCCAAATGGTACTTTTGAGAACCTCCTGAAAGTGGTCATCTCAGCCTTTTATAACAGAGATAGAAAGGCCCAGGAGAGAGACAGGAAACACAAAAAAGAGGCAGAGGCTTTATTCTCACCATACAAGCCCGCAAACTCCAGAATCCTTGAGGTGCACACTTAACTGCTACAGATGTGGTACGCCAGGGCTTTTTAGGAAGGATGGCCCAGGCAGCATGAGGAAGCCACCTCGATCCGTCTCTGGGGATGCTGGTCACAAGGTACAAGGTTCTCTCAAATGGTTCATCAGGACTGACAGGCCCCAGAGCTCCTATCCCTGGCTCTGGTAGTCCACACCACCATTATCAACCAAGCTCTGGGTGATTATGGAAATCAATTGGAGAAAAGTGGCCATTCTCCTGGACACCAGGGCTGGCCTCCTGGATTCAAGTTATTCTTTTGCCTCACTCTCCTGAGTAGCTGAGACTACAAGTGCACACCACCACACTTGCTAATTTGTATTTTTAGTAGAGATGGCGTTTCACCATATTGGACAGGGTGGTCTGAAACTCCTGACCTAATAATTCTCTTAACTTGGCCTCCCAGAGTGCTGGGATTACAAGTGTCAGCCACAGTGCCCTGACGGATGGACTATTTTAAAAGATGTAGCCTTAGTTATATTTGTGTTTATGAGTTTTTTATTAACATATATAGAGAGATATATAGATATAAATATAGATATAGATGTTGAGATTGAGCCTTGCTATTTCCCAGGCTGGAGTGCAACGGCATGATTTTGGCTCTCTGCAACCTTCATCTCCTGTGTTTAAGTGATTCTCCTGCCTCAGCCTCTCAAGTAGCTGGGATTACAGACCTGCACCAGCATTACTGGGCTAATTTTTTTTTTTTTTGAGACGGAGTTTCACTCATGTTACCCAGGCTGGAGTGCAATGGCGCGATCTCGGCTCACCGCAATCTCCGCCTCCTGGGCTCAGGCAATTCTCCTGCCTCAGCCTCCTGAGTAGCTGGTATTACAGGCACGTGCCTCCATGCCCAGCTAATTTTTTTGTAATTTTAGTAGAGACGGGGTTTCACCATGTTGACCAGGATGGTCTCGATCTCTTGACCTCGTGATCCACCCGCCTCAGCCTCCCAAAGTGCTGGGATTACAGGCTTGAGCCACCACGCCCGGCCCTTTTTTTTTCAATAGTGAACATGATTGCTATAATTTTTGTTTTTATAGTAGAGACAGGGTTTCACCATGTTGGCCAGGCTGGTCTGGAACTCCTGACCTCACATGATCCACTCACCTCAGCCTCTCAAAGTGCTGGTATTATAGGGGTGAGCCACCATGCCCAGTCTAATCTGTATTTGTTATGATGAATACTTATCTGTGAAAGAAAAAGAAATCTCAGGACCCCAAAATTACTAAGCCAATGGAAAAGTCGAGCTAGGAACTGTCAGATAAGCCTGCCTTCCATTTTATTCCTAAATAAGATAGCTGCAAATATAAAAGACTACAGACCACCAGGCATGGTGGTTCACTCCTGTAATCATGGCACTTTCAGAGGCTGAGGTGGGTGGATCATTTGAGGTCTAAAGCTTGAGACCAGTCTGACCAACATGGTGAAACACTGCCTCCACCAAAAATACAAAAAAATTAGCTGGGCATGGTGACACATGCCTGCAGTCCCAGGTGCTTTGAAGGCTGATGCAGGAGAGTCACTTCATTCTTGAATACACTTACAGTATACTCAGGAATTGCTTGGTGGAGGTTGCAGTGAGCAGAGATAACTCTGCATAACTCTGCTGTACTCCAGCCTGAGTGACAGAGCAATACTCCATCTCAAAAGCAAAACAAACTGAAAAAAAACCCTATATACTTTTCTCACAATTTGCTTACAAAGAAATTCCTTGTGAACAAAGAACAGACAGAACTCAGTCATCCCTCCGAGGCTCACCCAAGACAAATGCAGATCTGACAGCTTTTTCTTTTTTTTTTTTTTTTTTTTTTTTTTTTGA
>NW_022437139.1:588640-595710 GCF_009761245.1 Sapajus apella
AGCTAATGTTTTGTATTTTTAGTAGAGACGGGGTTTCACCATGTTGATCAGGATGGTCTCGATCTCTTGACCTCGTGATCCACCCGCCTCGGCCTCCCAAAGTGCTGGGATTACAGGCTTGAGCCACCGCGCCCGGCCTAATTTATATCTTTTATTGTAAAATGTATTCTTGTTATAACCAATATGAAATCTCACCAATATGATTTCTTTTATGGAAAGAAAAGTTTGAAGTGTTGTCAAAAGCATTTGTCACATCTTTCTACTTTGCAGAGTTTCTCTCCAGTATGAATTATCTCATGTCTTTTAAGAACTGAGGACTAGTTAAAGGCTTTGCCATATTTTTCACACTTACAGGGTTTCTCTCCAGTGTGGATTTTCTTATGTTTAGTAAGATATGAATACTGGTTAAAGGTTTTGTCACATTCTTCACATCTGTATAGTTTCTCTGCTGTATGAATTCTCCTATGTCTACTAAGGCATGAGGATAGGGTAAAGCCTTTGCCACATTTTTCACATTTGTGGGGTTTCTCTCCAGTATGAATTATTTTATGATTAGTAAGGTGTGATGACCGTTTAAAATCTTTGCCACATTCTTCACATTTGTAGGGTTTCTCTCCAGTATGAATTATTCTATGAAGAGTAAGGTGTGATGACTGTTTAAAATCTTTGCCACATTCTTCACATTTGTAGGGTTTCTCTCCAGTATGAATTATTTTATGAAGAGTAAGGTGTGATGACTGTTTAAAACCTTTGCCACATTCTTCACATTTGTAGGGCTTCTCTCCAGTATGAATTATTTTATGATTAGTAAGGTGTGATGGCTGTTTAAAATCTTTGCCACATTCTTCACATTTGTAGGGTCTCTGTCCAGTATGAATCATCTTATGTCTAGTAAGGTGTGAGGATAGGGTAAAGCCTTTGCCACATTCTGCACATTTGTAGGGTCTCTGTCCTGTATGAATCATCTTATGTTTACTAAGGGTTGAGAATACATTAAAGGCTTCATCACATTCTTCACATTTGTAGGGTTTTTCTCCAGTATGAATTCTCTTATGTATAGTAAGGTGTGAGGGAATGGTAAAGGCTTTGCCACATTCTTCACATTTGTAGGGTTTCTCTCCAGTATGAATTCTCTGATGTATAGTAAGATTTGAGTACTGGTTAAAGGCTTTGTCACATTCTTCACATTTGTAGGGTTTCTCTCCTGTATGAATTCTCCTATGTCTAGTAAGGTATGAGGACAGGGTAAAGCCTTTGCCACATTCTTCACATTTGTAGGGTTTCTCTCCTGTGTGAATTTTCTTATGTCTAGTAAGGTGTGCGTGTCGGTTAAAAGCTCTGCCACATTCTTGACATCCATAGGGTTTCTCTCCAGTGTGAATTCTCTTATGTGTAGTAAGGTGTGAAGGTAGGGTAAACACTTTGCCACATTCTTCGCATTTGTAGGGTTTCTCTCCGGTATGAAATTTCTTATGATTAGTAAGGCTTAAGGACTGTTTAAAAGCTTTGCCACATTCTTCACATTTGTAGGGTTTCTCTCCGGTATGAATTATCTTATGTTTAGTAAGGTGTGAGGACCGGCTAAAAGCTTTGCCACATTCTTCACATTTGTAAAGTTTCTCTCCAGTATGAATTACCTTATGTCTACTAAGAGTTGAGGAATGCTTAAAAGCCTTTCCACAATTTTCACATTTGTAAAATTTCTCTGCAGTATGAACTCTTCTATGTATACTAAGGGTTGAGACCCAGGAAAAGGCTTTGCCACATTCTTCACATTTGTAGGGTTTCTCTCCCGTATGAATTCTCTTATGTTTAGCAAGGTGTGCGTGTCGGTTAAAAGCTCTGCCACATTCTTGACATCTGTAGGGTTTCTCTCCCGTGTGAATTCTCTTATGTGTAATAAGGTATGAAGATAGGGTAAAGGCTTTGCCACATTCTTCGCATTTGTAGGGTTTCTCTCCAGTATGAAATTTCTTATGATTGGTAAGGTTTATGGATTGTTTAAAAGCTTTGCCACATTCTTCACATTTGTAAGGTTTCTCTCCAGTATGAATTATCTTATGTCTACTAAGAGTTGAGGAATGCTTAAAAGTCTTTCCACAATTTTCACATTTGTAAAATTTCTCTGCAGTATGAACTCTTCGGTGTGTACTAAGGGTTGAGACCCAGGAAAAGGCTTTGCCACATTCTTCACATTTGTAGGGTTTCTCTCCAGTATGAATTCTTTTATGATTAGTAAGGTGTGAGTACCAGTTAAAAGCTTTTCCACATTCCTCACACTGGTAAGCATTCTCTCTAATATGAACTTGTTTATGTTGACTTAGGTGTAAAAGCATGCAAAATGATTTGCCACATTTTTTACATTTGAAAGGTTTCTTTCCAGTAGGTCTTGTCTTCTGTCTATTTGAATTTAAGAATTTATGAAAGACTTTCACACGTTTATCACAGTGAAGTACTTTGCTTCTGTTAGTTTTCAAACACTGGTTTAGTTCATTATAACTTTCTTTGTGCACATTAAACTTATTCACTCTTTTACAGCCTTTTCTTAACTGTAAATCCTTATGTCCACATTTTCCATTTTCTCTCAGTATTACTTTTTGAAAAGAATCTTTTATTCCCAGCCTTGGCCAAAGGTCTTGGCCAAAATTAGAACATAGAACTGAAAGAAATAAATATAACAAATTATTTCACTTACTAGGCTCAGATAAATATAGGTTACAATTCTAAGCTGTAATATTATAAAAACTACATAAGATAGTATACAAAAATACAAGAGGCCCTAGTTTTTTCTTTTTTCTTTTTTTTTTTTTGAGACGGAGTTTCACTCATGTTACCCAGGCTGGAGTGCAATGGCGCGATCTCGGCTCACCGCAACCTCCGCCTCCTGGGTTCAGGCAATTCTCCTGCCTCAGCCTCCTGAGTAGCTGGGACTACAGGCATGCGCCACCATGCCCAGCTGATTTTTTGTATTTTTAGTAGAGACGGGGTTTCACCATGTTGACCAGGATGGTCTCGATCTCTTGACCTCGTGATCCACCCGCCTCGGCCTCCCAAAGTGCTGGGATTACAGGCTTGAGCCACAGCGCCCGGCCGATGCCCTAGTTTTTTATAGACATTTATATGTAACAAAAACTAACCAAAATACATCTGAGAAGAAATGATAAATGAGCTAAGTGTTTCAAGTGCCCCAAGTGAGCACTAAAGCCACAAAAAAGGAGGAAATAAAAGGAGGGGAGGAGTTTGTTACATTTACCCAGCACTAGTCTTAATTTTTTTTTTTCTGTTCCCTGCCCCTCCCACCACAGTCCCTTAAGTTTTAAGTAAAAAGTAAAAAATTTTAGACAAGCCGGGCTTGGTGGCTCACACCTGTAATCCAAGCACTTTGGAGGCCAATGTGGGCGGATCACCTGAGGTCAGGAGTTCAAGATCAGCCTGACCAACATGGTGAAATCCCGTCTTTAAAAACAAAACACACGAAAAGAAAATTTTAGACAAGGCACATTTTAAGAACATGTCTGAGAGACTCTGAGAATCTCTGACCCAGACAATTGTTCAAAGTAGGCCAGGAGAAAGCCATATTATAAAGATGCCAAGTGAAAGCCATATTCTAAAGATTCAGACAGGTTAACTTTTTTTAATGTTCAAATTTTGATAAAAGATTACAACGTGAAAATAGGGCAATGTGGTTTCAACAAAAATACAAAATTTTCAGAAAGACTAAAAATTGAAGTATAATTTTTAAAATAAAAAATAAATTTAAATAATAACTAAACTGTGAACACAGAGAAGTATAGAAAATTAGAAAACTGAAAATAACGAAAATATTTAAAATATTAGAAAACCAGGCCAGGCACAGTGGCTGAGGCCTGTAATCCCATCATTTTGGTAGGCCAAGGCAGGCAGATCACGAGATCAGGAGATCGAGACTATCTTGGCCAACATGGTGAAACACTGTCTTTCCAAAAAAACACAAATTAGCTTGGTGTGGTGGCAGGGGCTTATAATTTCAGCTACTTGGGAGGCTAAGATAGGAGAATCGCTTGAACCAGGGAGGCAGAGATTGCAGTGGGCCAAGATTGCACCACTGCACTCCAGCCTGGTGACAGAGCAAGACTTAATTTAAAAAATGAAAGAAGAGGCCGGGCGCGGTGGCTCAAGCCTGTAATCCCAGCACTTTGGGAGGCCGAGGCAGGTGGATCACAAGGTCAAGAGATCGAGACCATCCTGGTCAACATGGTGAAACCCCGTCTCTACTAAAAATACAAAAAATTAGCTGGGCATGGTGGCATGTGCCTGTAATCCCAGCTACTAAGGAGGCTGAGGCAGGAGAATTGCCTGAACCCAGGAGACGGAGGTTGCGGTGAGCCGAGATCGCACCATTGCACTCCAGCCTGGGTAACAAGAGCAAAACTCCATCTCCAAAAAAAAATGAAAGAAGAAAGAAAAACAGAAAAGAGGTAAAAATATAAAAAGGAATAACTGAAAAATCTTATAAAAAATGATGCAAAGAAGCTCAACAAACTAGGATACAGACTAAGATGTTTATATCAAACAGATCTGTAAGCACAATTTTAAAAGTCAGAGAAAAGAGGATCTTAGAAGCTGCAAGATAAAAACAGACATGTGGGCCGGGTGTGGTAGCCCATGCATGTAAACCCGGCACGTTGGGAGAACAAGGCAGGTGGATCACCTGAGGTCAGTAGTTTAACACCAGCCTAACCAACATGAGGAAACTCCATCTCTACTAAAATACAAACTTAGCCAGGAGTGGTAGTGTATCCCTGTAATCCCAGCAACCAAGGCTAAGGCAGGAGAAATGCTTGAACTCGGGAGGCAGAGGTTGCAGTGAGCCAAAATTGTTCCATTGCACACCAGCCTGGGCAACAAGAGCAAAACTCCACTCCACAAAAAATAAAAATAAATAATAAAAATGTACCAATACATAGAAATAAAACAACACACTCAACAGCATGCTCCTGTTCAAAGATGGGAATAATATGTTTTTTGTTTGTTTTTGTTTTTGTTTTGAGACAGAGTCTCACTCTGTCACCAGGTGCTAGGCTGGAGTGCAATGGCACAATCTCAGCTCACTGCAACCTCCGCCTCCTGGGTTTAAGCAATTCTCCTGCCTCAGCCTCCTGAGTAGCTGGGACTACAGGCGCATGCCACCACGCCCAGCTAATTTTTGTATATTTAGTAGAGACGGGGTTTCACCATGTTGGCCAAGATGGTCTCGATCTCTTGACCTCATGATCTGCCCACCTCGGCCTCCCAAAGTGTTGGGATTACAGGCTTGAGCCACTGCGCCCTGCCGGAAATAATATGTTTTAAATGCCCATAATGCTCAATGTAATGTACAGATTTAATAAAATGTTTTTCAAAATTTCTTTCCATTTTTGAGGAAATAGAAATAGCAACCTCAAAAGTACATAGAATCTCAAGAGACAATGAAGTACCCAACAGTCACCCAAAGAAGAAACAATGATAACAGCATTACAGTTTCTGATTTGAAAACACATTACAGGCCAGGCACAGTGGTCCATGCCTGTAATCCCAGCACTTTGGGAGGCTGAGGTGGGCGGATCACCTGAGGTTGGGAGTTCAAGACCAGCCTGGCCAACATGCCGAAACCCTGTCTCTACTAAATTCAAAAAAAAATTAGTTGAGCATAGTGGTGGGCTCCTGTAATCACAGCTATTCGGGAGGCTGAGGCATGAGAATCGCCTGAACCCAGGAGACAGAGGTTGCAGTAAACCAGGATGACACAACTGCACTCCAGCCTGAATGATGGGATGAGACTAAGTCTTAGGAAAAAAAAAAAAAAAAAAAGAGAAAGAAAGAAAGGAAAACACATTACAAAGCTACAGAATTAAAACAATTTGGGGGCAGAGCCCAGTCACTCGTGCCTGTAATCCCAGCACTTTCGGAGGTCAAGGCAGAAGAATCGCTTTGAAGTCAGGAGTTTGAAACCAGCCTGGTCAACATCGTGAAACTCCCTCTCTACTAAATAGACAAAAATTTGCCAAGCGTGGTGGCAGGCGCCTATAATCCCAGCTCCTCAGTTGGCTGAGGCAGGAAAATCGCTTGAGCCCATAAGGCAGAGGTTGCAGTTAGCCACAATCATGCCATTCATTCCACTCCAGCCTGGGTTACAAGAGTAAAACTGTCTCAAAAGTAAAAAAAAAAATGAAAAAAATAAAAATAAAAAAGACATTAAAAAAACACAATTCAGTATGAGTATAATCATTATAACATGAACTAATAAAACAGGCAGCACATATATAAACTATCATGTATATACTAATATGAAGAGTTATTGGCATACCCATAGTTATTGCAGCATTATTATTGAAAGCCAATAGGTAAAAGCTATTCAAAGTTCTGTAACCAAATTATTCAGTAGATATAAATTTGAAATATAAAAATACTGTTTTATCACACAGAATTTTGTAAGCGGGATATATCCCAACTACTATGAAGATAAATTTTGACATTATGCAAAATGAAATGAGTCAGCCACAAAAAGACAGAGATTGCATGCAATATATGAAGCAGTTACACACTTAGAAAAAGAAAACAGAATGGTGGTGTTTGGAAATTTTCAGAAAATCAGAAAAATTGGTTGTAGTTTAATGTGTATTAAGATTCAGCTTTGCAAAATAAAAACACTGTAGAGATATGTTCCATAACATTGTCAATGTATGACAAAACAAAATATTTAAAAAAATTTGATAACAAATTTTGTTATGTGTTTCTGATAAGTAAAAATAATACCTAGGCCGGGCGCGGTGGCTCACGCCTGTAATCCCAGCACTTTGGGAGGCAGAGGCGGGTGGATCACGAGGTCAAGAGATCGAGACCATCCTGGTCAACATGGTGAAACCCCGTCTCTACTAAAAATACAAAAAATTAGCTGGGCATGGTGGCGTGTGCCTGTAATCCCAGCGACTCAGGAGGCTGGGGCAGGAGAATTGCCTGAACCCGGGAGGCGGAGGTTGCGGTGAGCCGAGATCGCACCATTGCACTCCAGCCTGGGTAACAAGAGCGAAACTCCGTCTCAAAAAAAAAAA
>NW_022437139.1:595810-602257 GCF_009761245.1 Sapajus apella
AAAAAAGAAATTAGGAGGCTTTTTATGCCTATTCACCTAGATAAGACTGAAAAACCATTTACAACAAACTTACACAACAAATACACAACTTATTAAAAAAAAAACCAGGAATAATACTTATAGAGGGAAAAAAACATAGATGTAATGAGATTGGCAGTAGACATATGGCTGATTCATAGTTGATTTTGCTCAACACTGTCTTAAATTGCGCAGAGTTAAACAATTTCATACACAAGTATAATATAAACCAAAATAAGAAAACACAATTAACTGGTTTGAGGTGGCATACCCTGAAATATATAACACAAAAATATAATCTTGTGAAACAAAATTAAAATATGATATGTAAAACTTATTGTGCACCATCAAGTACATCAACATATTCATAAAAGAAATCTTAGAAGCAGAATATAAAGAAAAATATCCAGGTAACTTGAAGACAAAAAAAGACTGAGAACTTTCCAATTTTTGATGTAAAAAAAATATATATATATATATCCTAACCAGTAATATTTAATTCAGAATTATTTTACTTCAAATACAAGATAAAAATAAAGACTTCCCAAAATAAAAGCTCAGGATATTTATTACAACTAGCACAGTCTTATAAGAAATGTTACATAGTGGTCAAACACAGTGGGTCATGTCCATAATTCTGCAGCTTTAGGAAACCAAGGAAGTCAGATCACTTGAGACAAGGAGTTCAAGAACAGCCTGAGAAACACTGACTCTGCATATTAAACAGAAAGGGGTGCTGGACAGTATAATAAAACCATACATAAAGTTCTCTATTAAATGTAAATATACAGACACACATAGAACGTTTTACTATCATAATGGTGGTGCATAAAACCCTTAAAGCACCAAGACTAATGACATCATGAAACAAGATCAACAAGTCTCCAAAATAACCAGTTAGCACCATAAAGACAGGATCAAATTCACACAAAACAATATTAACCTTTAATGTAAATGGGCTAAGTGCCCCAATTAAAAGACACAGAATGGCAAACTAAATAAAGAGTCAAGACTCATTGGTGTGCTTTATTCAAGAGACATCTCACATGCAAAGACACACATAAGCTCAAAATAAAGAAAAGGGGGAAATTTTTTTTTTTTTCTTTTTTTTTTGAGACGGAGTTTCGCTCTTGTTACCCAGGCTGGAGTGCAATGGCGCGATCTCGGCTCACTGCAACCTCCGCCTCCCAGGTTCAGGCAATTCTCCTGCCCCAGCCTCCTGAGTCGCTGGGATTACAGGCACGCGCCATCATGCCCAGCTAATTTTTTGTATTTTTAGTAGAGACGGGGTTTCACCATGTTGACCAGGATGGTCTCGATCTCTTGACCTCGTGATCCACCCACCTCGGCCTCCCACAGTGCTGGGATTACAGGCTTGAGCCACCGCGCCCGGCCTGAAAAGGGGGAAATTTTACAAAGAAAATAAAATAGGAAAAAAGCAAGGTTTGCAATCACAGTTTCTGACGAAACAGACTTTAAACCAACAAAGATTAAAAAAAAAAGACAAGAGTATTATGTTATGCTAAAAGAATCAATTCAAGGAGGATCCCGATTAAAAAAACACATTCTTAGAGACCTACAAAAAGACTTAGACTCTCACACAATAATAGTGAGAGACTTTAACATCTCATTGCCAATAACAGACAGATAATTAAGAAATAAAAGTAACAAGGAAATTCAGGACTTGAACTCAGCTCTGGGACAAGTGGACCTGACAGAAATCTACAGGACTCTTCAGCCAAAAATAACAAAATACACATTCTTCTCAGTGCCACACAGCACTTATTCTTAAATTGATCACATAATTGGAGGTAAAACACTTCTCAGAAATGCAAAAGAACTGAAATCATAACAATCTCTCACAGCACAGTGCAATCAAATTAGAACTCACAACTAAGGCCAGATGTGGTGGCTGAGGCCTGTAATTCTTGCACTTTGGAAGGCGGAGGCAGGTGGATCACAAGGTCAGGAGATCGAGACCATCCTGGCTAACATGGTGAAACCTCGTCTCTACTAAAAATAAAAAAAATTAGCCAGGCCAGTGACACATGCCTTTAGCCAGCTACTCAAGAGGCTGAGGCAGTTGAACTGTTTAAACCCTGGGGGCAGAGGTTGTACTGAACCAAGATCTTGCCACTGCATGCCAACCTGGGTGACAGAGTAAGACACTATCTCAAAAACAAAAAACAAAACAAAAAAAACCTCCTGTTGGAGCGTGGTGGCTCACATCTGTATCTCAGCACTTTGGGAGGCCAAGGTGGGCAGGTCACAAGGTCAGGTGCTTGAGGACCAGCCTGGGCAACATAATGTAACCCTGTCTCTACTAAATATACAAAAATTAGCCGGGGGTTGTGGTGGGTGCCTGTAATCCCAGCTACTTGAGAGGCTGAGGCAAAAGAATCACTTGAAACTAGAAGGCAGAGGTTGCAGTGAGCCTGGATCATGCCCCTACAGTCCAGCCTACTTGAAAGAGTGAAAATTTGTCTTCAAAAAACAACAATAACAAAAAAAATTCACAACCACAAAACCACATGGAACTTGAACAACCTGCTCCTGAATGACTTCTGGGTAAACAATGAAATTAAATCAGAAATCATGAAAGTCTTTGAAATCAACGAGAAAGATAGAAAAGGTGGGACTTCTTAATTTAGTCTATGAGATCAGCATCATTCTGATAACAAAACCTGACAAAGATTTTACAAAACAAGAAAAAGCCAATTATCTCTGATAAACATTCATGCAAAAATTCTCAATAAAATAAAAAAATAACTCAAGGTAAATTATAAACTTAAATGTGAAACCCAAAAGTAGAAGAACCCTAAAAAAAACTCTAGGCAATACCATTCAAAACACAGGTAAGAGCCAAGATTTCATAATGAAAACTTCAAAAGCAATTGCAACGCAAGCAAACATTGATAAATGGGATCTAATCAAACTAAAGAGCTTCTGCACAGCAAAAGAAACTGTCATCAGAGTGAACAACCTACAGGATGAGATAACATTTTTGCAATCTATCCAGTTAACAAAGATTAATATCCAGAGTCTACAGCCAAGTTTGCAAAAATAAAACAACCCTATTAAAAAGTGGGCAAAGAACATGAAGAGACACTTCCCAAAAGAAGACATGTGGCCAAAAAACATGAAAAAAAGCTCAACACTGGTGATCATTAGAGAAATGCAAATCAAAATCTGAATGAGATACCATCTCACAGCAGTCAAAACGGTGAATATTAAAAAGCCAAGAACAACAGATGCTGGTGACGCTGTGGAGAAACAGAAATGCTTTTACACTGTTGGTGGAAATGTGAAGACAGTATGGTGTCTTCAAAGACTTAAAACCAGACATACCGTTTGACCCAGCAATCTCATTACTAGATATAAACCCCAAAAATATAAATTATTCCATTATAAATATACATGGATGTGTATGTTCACTGCAGCACTATTCACAACAGCAAAGACTTGGAATTAATTCAAATGCCCATCAATAATAGACTGCATTAAGAAAATGTGGAACCTATACACCATAGGATACTATACAGTCATAAAAAAAAAAAAAGATAATGTACTTTCAGAAATATGGATAAAGCTGGAAACCATTATCCTTAGCAAACTAATGCAGGAACAGAAAACCAAACACCAAATGTTCTCACTTATCAGTGGAAGCTGAACAGTAACAACACATGGACATATAAAGGGGAACAACACACACTGGGGCCTGTTGTGGGAGAGAGAGAGAGAGAGAGACAGAGAGAGAGAGAGAATCAGGATAAATAGGCAATGCATGCAGGGCTTAATACCTAGGTGACGGGTTGATAGGTGCAGTAAACCACCATGGCACACGTTTACCTATAACAAACCTGCATGTCCTGCACACATATCCCAGAATGTAAAATAAAATAGAATAAAAAATAACCAATAACAACAATACTGGTAATAGTAAATTCATTTCTTTAAGCAACCATTTTAAGCATATGTTAATTAAACTGTTTGATTAAAAAAATATAATCTCAGGACTTTGGGAGGTCAAAGAGGGCTGAACACTTTAACTCAGGAGTTTGAGACCAGACTGGACAACATGACAAAAACCTGTCTACCAAAAAACTTGCTGGGCATAATGACACTTTTTTTTATTTTTTGAGATGCAGGCTCATTCTGGTCACTGAGGCTGGAGTGCATTGGTATAATCTCGGCTCACTGCAGCCTCTGCCTCCTGGGTTCAAACTATTTTTCTGCTTCATCTTTCCAAGTAGCTGGGATGACAGGCACGTGCCACTACGCCTGTAATTTTTGTATTTTTAGTAGAGACGAGGTCTCATCATTTGGCCAGGCTGTTCTTGAACATCTGATCTCAGGGTGATACACCTGCCTTAGCCTTCCAAACTGCTGGGGTTACAGGCTTGAGCCACTGCGTCCAGCCCCTGATGACATATTTGCAACCCAGCTACTCAAGAAGCTGGAATGAGATCATGTGAGTTTGGGAGGTTGAGGCCGAAGTGAGCTGTGATCATTCCACTGCAAATCAGTCTGGTTAACACAGTGAGGTTTTTTTTTTTTTCTTTTTTTACAAAGAAGTCTCGCTTTGTCACCCAGGCTAGAGTGCAATGGCGGGATCTCAGGTCATGGCAACCTCTGCCTCCTAGGTTCAAGCAATTGTCCTGCCTCAGCCTCTTGAGATGGTAGAATTACACAGGTATGGCCAGGGGCGGTGGCTCACGCCTATAATCCTAGCCCTTTGGGAGGCCAAGGTGGGTGGATCACCTGAGGTTAGGAGTTCAAGAATAGCCTGGCCATCACGGTGAAACCCCATTTAAAAAAAAAAAAAAAAGAATTACACAGGTGTGTGCCACCACATCGGCTTATTTTTTGTATCTCTAGTAGAGATGGGGTTTCACCATGTTGGCCAGGCTTGTCCCAAACTCCTAACATCATGATCCACCCACCTTGGCCTACTAAAGTGCTGGGATTACAGCAAGTGTGAGGTGAAGAAGCCACGTTCTTTTTTTTTTTTTTTGAGACGGAGTTTCGCTCTTGTTACCCAGGCTGGAGTGCAATGGCGCGATCTCGGCTCACCACAACCTCCGCCTCCTGGGTTCAAGCAATTCTCCTGCCTCAGCCTCCTGAGTAGCTGAGATTACAGGCACGCACCACCATGCCCAGCTAATGTTTTGTAGTTTTAGTAGAGATGGGGTTTCACCATGTTGACCAGGATGGTCTCGATCTCTTGACCTCGTGATCCACCCGCCTCGGCCTCCCAAAGTGCTGGGATTACAGGCTTGAGCCACCGCGCCCGGCCTGAAGCCACGTTCTTTTAATGAACCAGCTCTCATTTGAATGAACGGAGTGAAAACTTTCTGATTATCAAAAAGATGGTGCCAAGGCATTTATGCGAAACTTGCCTCCATGACCTACACACTTCCCACCAGGTTCCACATCCAACACTTACTTAGGATTACATTGCAGCATCAGGTTTGCAGAACATGGACATCCAAACCATACCATAGACCAACTAGGCTTAACAGACATGTACTAAACTTTCCACTCAAAAGCCAAAAAATACTCAATATTCTTAGTTGAACCTGATGTATTCTGTTAAGAAATATAGCAAGCCTTATTAAAGAATACCAGCTGGGGGTAGTGGCTAATACCTATAATCATAACAATTTGGAAGATGAAAGTGAGGGAATCACTTGGCACCAGAAGTCTGAGACCAGCCTAAATAACAGTGAGATCCTGTCCCTACAAATAATTTAAAAATCAGCAAGGCACGGTTAAGCACGTCTGTAGTCTCAGCTACTTGGGAGGCTTAGGTAAAAAGATCATTTGAATCAAGAAGGCTGAGGTTTTAGTGAGCCAAAATTATGCCACTATACTCCAACCCTGGGTGACAAGTTTGAGCCTGTCTCAAAACGACAACAACAAATACATTTAAGACCAAAATCATACACTGTGTGTTTTCCTACCAAAACTAAATGAAACTAAAAATTAAAAGCAAAATAAAAGTGGCAAATCCAAGAATAAATAAAAATAAAACACACAGGGTGAGGGCGGTGGCTCACACCTGGAATACTGGCATTTTGGGAGGCTGAGGCAGGAGGACTGATTGAGCCCAGGAGTTTAAAATTAGCCTGGGCTAGGCTGGGTGCGGTGGCTCAAGCCTGTAATCCCATCTTTTTGGGAGACCAAGGCGGGTGGATCACTAGGTCAGCAGTTTGAAACCAACCTGGCCAATATGGTGAAACCCTGTCTCTACTAAAAATACAAAAATTAGCTGGGTATAATGGCGGAAGCCTGTAGTCCCAGCTACTTTTGGGAGACTGAGGCAGAAGAATCTCTTCAACTTGAAAGGCAGCGGGTGCAGTGATCCAAGATTGCACCACTACACTCCAACCTGGGCAACAGAGCGAGACTCCATCTCAAAAAAAAAAA
>NW_022437139.1:602357-602580 GCF_009761245.1 Sapajus apella
TTTTTTTTTTTGAGACGGAGTTTCGCTCTTGTTACCCAGGCTGGAGTGCAATGGCGCGATCTCGGCTCACCGCAACCTCCGCCTCCTGGGTTCAGGCAATTCTCCTGCCTCAGCCTCCTGAGTAGCTGGGATTACAGGCACGCGCCACCATGCCCAGCTGATTTTTTGTATTTTTAGTAGAGACGGGGTTTCGCCATGTTGACCAGGATGGTCTCGATCTCTT
>NW_022437139.1:602980-603493 GCF_009761245.1 Sapajus apella
AAAAAAAAAATTAGCTGGGCATGGTGGCATGTGCCTGTAATCCCAGCTACTCGGGATGCTGAGGCATAAGAATTGCCTGAACCCGGGAGGCGGAGGTTGCGGTGAGCCGAGATCGCGCCATTGCAATCCAGCCTGGGGTAACAAGAGTGAAACTCCGACTCACAAAAAAAAAAAAAACTCAATACAACCTACAGCGGTGAACAACTTAAATATCATCTATAAAAATCACAATAGCCCCTGTAATCCCAGCACTTTGGGAGGCTGAGGCGGGTGGATCACGAGGTCAAGAGATCGAGACCATCCTGGTCAACATGGTGAAACCCCGTCTCTACTAAAAATACAAAAAATTAGCTGGGCATGGTGGCGCGTGCCTGTAATCCCAGCTACTCAGGAGGCTGAGGCAGGAGAATTGCCTGAACCCGGGAGGCGGAGGTTGCGGTGAGCCGAGATCGCGCCATTGCAATCCAGCCTGGGGTAACAAGAGTGAAACTCCGACTCACAAAAAAAAAAAAA
>NW_022437139.1:603593-617206 GCF_009761245.1 Sapajus apella
CAAAAAAAAAAAAAAAAAAAAAAAAAATCACAATAGCCCGAAAGCGGTGGCTCCTGCCTATAATCCCAGCACGTTGGGAGCCTGAGGCAGGCAGATCATGATGTCAGGAGTTTGAGACCAGCTTGGTTAACATCATGAAACCCTGTCTTTACTAATAATACAAAAATTAGCTGGGTGTGGTGTTGGGCGCCTGTAATCCCAGCTACTCGGGAGTCCGAGGGAGGCTCCAAGGTTGCAGTAAGCCAAGATTGCACCACTACACTCCAACCTGGATGAAGAACAAAATTCCGTCTCAAAAATAAATAAATAAATAAATAAATCACGATACCACAGTTTTATTACAGAAATATTGTTTAACATTTTAAAATTTGATTATAAACTATATCTGGCAAAACATCCATGAAAAAGAAAAAAGAGACATTATACCTTTTGATTTTAAAACACATTAAAAGCTACAGTAACCAAAACAGTGTGATACTGGTACAAAGGAAGATAAAAGAATGAAAGAACAAAATAGAGAACCCAGAAATAAAGCCTTCTGTATATGATTACATGATTTTTCCTAAAGTTGCTATAAGCACACAATATCAAAAAGTGTTAAAAACTGAATATCAACATGAATAAAATTTGGATTATTTCCTTCAACCATATGCAAATAATTTAAAAAATAGACATTTTAAAAAACCAAATCTCTTTTAAATATAGAAAAAATATAAAAAAGACATAATATGGGTCTAGGCACCATTTTCTTAGATATGACATTCAATGCATGAAGAACAAAGAAAATGAACAGAAAAATGTAACTACGCTATACTTCAAATTTCTGCACATTAAAAAAAATACTCAATTGAGTGAAAATGCCTTCTAGGAAGCAGGTGAAAATCTTTGCAAATCACATGTAATAAGAGTTAATATTCAGTATAAACTCCTAAAACTAAACAATAAAGCTAAATAAATTTAGAAATGAGCAAAGCACTGAACAATATTTTATCAAAAAAATACACAAATATGCTGGGCGCAGTATCTCACACCTGTAATCCCAGCACTTTGGGAGGACAGCACAGGCAGATCATGAGCTCGAGTTTGAGACCAGCCTGTCCAACATGGTGAAATCCCGTCTCTATTTAAAAAAATACAAAAATTAGCCATGTGTGGTAGCATGCACCTGTAATTCCAGATATTTGGGCAACTGAGGCAGGAGAATTGCTTGAACCTGGGAGGCAGAGGTTGCAGTGAGCTGAGATCATGCCACTGCATTCCAGCCTGGGCAACAGAGTGAGACTCCATCTCAAAAAAGAAAAAAAAAGATACACAAATGGAATACAGCATTTGAAATAAAACATAAAATATTTTCTGGAGAAACACATACAAATAAAAATGAAAAACAAAACTGCCTCAGATTCATTACAATGGCCACTATAAAATGTTTCAAAACACCAAATCTGTTCATGATGTAATAAAAATGAAACTCATGTTGATTGTTAGCAGAAAACAAAGACTCAAGTCATTATTTTAAAATTTTATGTTTCTCAAATAATTTAAATGGACTTATCATCAAATACAGCAATTTTATTTATGTATCTATAGTTCAAATATGCAATATAAGACATGGAAGACATATTTGAACAACCATATTTATTGGACCCATATTCACAAACGACAAAAGGCTGAAGCAACTCAGATGTCTCGATTTATAAACACATCAAAAATGTAACATATACATACAATGGAATATTATTCAGTATTTTTTAAATTTGTTTTTAAAGCTACTGCAAATCAATATTATTCAGTATCAACAAAGAAAATTGTGTCACATTTTAAGATAAACTTTGCATATATTATATCACCTATACAAACCAGCAATGATGTGATGGATACTGTATGATTTCACTTAGATATATTAAGTAGTCACACTTACAAAAACAGAAATTGGAAGGGTGTTTGTCAAGGGCTGGGGAAAGGGCAAATGGATTGTGGTTACTTAATGGGTATTTGGTTTTAGTTTCACAAGATGTAAAACTTGTAGAAGTCTTTTGCATAACAATGTGAATATACTTAACATGCCTGAAATGTAAAACTTCTTTTTGACAACACAGGGTCTCACTCTGTCACTCAAGTTAAAGTGAAATAGCAGAAGTAAGGCTCACTTTAGCCTCGAACTTCCAGGCTCAAGTAATCCTCCTCTCTCCATCTCCCAAGTATCTGGAACCACAGGTGCACACCACAATGCCTGCCTATTTTTAAAAATTTTTTTGTAAAGTGGGAATATTTATATGTTGCCCAGGCTGGTTTTACACTTTTGGGCTCAAGTGAACTTCCTGTCTTGGCCTCTCAAATATCTGAAACAAAAGATGTGAGCCACCTACATGTCTGACCCTGAAATGTACACTTAAGTAGATTTAACACGCAAAATTTCATGTTTTTACAACAGTTTTCTAAAGGAAAAACTGCAAAAAATACAGATTTATAAATATTTTCAAAAATTACCTTCACACCACAGACATGTTTCTCTTACACAAAGAAAATATGTATTCATCATTAAATACATTATGAAAATAAGAAATGGTGAAAATACTTCCATGACCATTTGCTTACAGAAGATAAAACAACTACTGAAAATCAGCTAAGAAAGAATATATATAACTTAAGCCATAACCAATATTGGGGTCATATTTATAGATAAACAAACAAACAAACATATCTAATCTGTGATAGACAGATGGCTATCTTTTTATTTTTATTATTTATTTATTTATTTTATTGTTATTTTTTTTTCTTGAGACGGAGTTTCGCTCTTGTTACCCAGGCTGGAGTGCAATGGCGCGATCTTGGCTCACCGCAACCTCCGCCTCCTGGGTTCAGGCAATTCTCCTGCCTCAGCCTCCTGAGTAGCTGGGAATGCAGGCAGGCGCCACCATGCCCAGCTAATTTTTTGTATTTTTAGAAGAGACAGGGTTTCACCATGTTGACCAGGATGGTCTCGATCTCTTGACCTCATAATCCACCCGCCTTGGCCTCCCAAAGTGCTGGGATTACAGGCGTGAGCCACCGTGCCCAGCCCTATTATTTATTTATTTATTTTTATTATTATTATTATTTTTTTTTTAAATGAAAAGACAGAAGGGGGAGGGGGAGAGAGAGATACTGTTAAATTCTGGAGTGCAGTGATGTCATCCTAGCTCACTCACTGCAGTCTGGACACTCCTTGGCTTGAGATTCTTCCATCTCAGCCTCCAGAGTACCTGAGACCACAAGCACGTGCCATTGTGCCCAGATCATTTTTTTATTTTATTTTATTTTATTTTATTTTATTTAAGAGACAGGGTTTCACCATGTTGGTCAGGCTGCTCTCGAATTCGCGACCTCAGGTGATCTGCCTGCCTCAGCCTCCCAAAGTGCTGGGATTACAGGCGTGAGCCACCGTGCCTGGCGACGACATATGGCTATCTTTTTTTCTCTCTCTCTCTTTTTTTTTTTTTTCCTTTAAGACAGGGTTTCACCATATTGGTCAGGCTGGTCTTGAACTCCCCACCTCAGGTGATCTGCCGGCCTTGGCCTCCAAAGTGCTTGGATTACAGGCCCGTATGGCTATCTTTTAATTAAACCTCATATTGACTTAAAGTATACAAGCAGAATTACAAATTGACTAAAAAACACATAAGAAAAAACAAAAAACAATAAGCTGATGTTAAGAAACCTACACTAAAAAAACCACTAATATGAAACTGCACAGCAATAAAAGACATGTTCACTCATAATATTTGTTATGCAACATTAATGTACCATTAAACAATCTATCTAACTACAGTATTTAACTGTAACTGTGTACTCATGAAAGCAGGTATTTTGAATCATTGGCATGCACTGTGTGGCAGTGAAATTTCAGAGAGCATGCAGTATAATTATAAACAAAATATTCGAATGAGAAACTTTTAATAAATAAGCATCAAAAAGAAATGAGTGGCCAGGCTCAGTGGCTCACATCTGTAAGCCTGGCACTTTGGGAGGCTGAGACAGGCAAATCACCTGAGGTCAGGAGTTCAAGACCAGCCTAGCCAACGTGGTGAATCCCCATTTCCAATAAAAATACAAAAAAATTCACTGGGCATGGTGGCGGGCACCTGTAATTACAGCTACGTGGGAGGCTGAAGCAGAAGAATCACTTGAACTTGGGAGGCAGAACTTGAGCCTGGGCAACAAGAGTGAAACTCTATCTCAGAAAAAGAAGGAAAGAAAGAAGTGATAACTTTTATGTTTTAAACATAAGCTATTTGTACACAAAATAAAATGGCTGTAATGCAACTTTAGAAGCAACGAACAGGCTTACATTGCTAAATTTAAAAAATACATTTTTTCAAAATATATTTAGAACCTCTGATATATTAAACAAATATTTAGCAATAAATTATATTATCATTTAGATATATGCTAAAGAAGGCAGGGAAAAATCCTGGGTGGTTTTTTTTTCCGTCTGCAGCAAATTTAAATTTATAAGTAACTATTAAACATGGAGTGTCTACCAATTATCTTAATTACTTTAGGCATAACATGTAAATTATTGCATAGTGTCCTAAATGTCTTAATCTAGAATTACAGATAAGTTTGAAATAAAAGATAGAAAATAAAAATGTATAGCAAAAGAAACATCAGTAGGATGAAAAAATGAAAACAGCTATATTTGCTTATCCCTCCCACAACAAGAAAATGTCTCATCCATTCCTTAAATAAATGCCTTATGAGGGAGTCAAGCATCGTGGCTCAAATCTGTAATGACAGCTACATGGTACATAGAGGTTGAAGAATTGCTTCAGGCCTGGACTTCAAGACCAGCCTAGGTTATAAAGCAAGACCTTGTCTTCAGTATAAATGCCTTTAAGAGAGCTTTGAGAATTTAGGGAGGGTTGTGAAACTCTGCTAAAGCCCAAGATTGACGAGTGTTCCTTTTCAGAGGACAGGTCCTCATTTAAGTGGGAAACTACAGGTCCCCTGGTCTTGGCTACACATCAAGAAATGGTCCACTGAGAACTGTGAAGTTACTCTGAAACCATCTCAAACTCCCCGCAGTTACAGTTTGGGAGAGAATTCTGAAGTTACTCTGAAACCATCTCAAACTCCTCCCAGTTACAGTTTGGGAGAGGTTCTGGCATTCTTGAGACCTGGAAGAAGATATCCATTTGTAGCCATGCAGGCAGGCCTACAGACCTTGATCTTGACTGTGGTCGCTGAAGCAGGTCAATGACTCAGTTCCAGTTCCATGGGTAACAGTTCATGGCCAGTTCTGTCTACACAGAAACCCAGAAATTTTCTCTGGTACTCAGTGAAAGCCATACTCATTCACATCCTGATATAAGGGCCATTTTATATGGACCTGACTGTAGAAATCTACCCTAGTGTCTGCTCCACATATAAAAGTCCTGAAGAATATTTAATTTAAAAAAAAAAAAAAAAAAAAAACACTGGGAATTACAACTACCTAGGCCCCTTGTAACAAGCCAACTAAATGTGGACCCTAGTGCAGACGCAGAAGCCTTGTGACCAAGTTACAACCCCAATTCACTACAAACCCCGGAGGCATTTTAGAACCCTGGGAACCCAACTAAAGAAGATCTTTACCTCCTGAAATCAGTTTATGAAAACTTGAGGAGTTGTTTGTTTTCACAGACACCAATATAAAACTATATTGTGCCCATTGCCAATGCTTCTATTTTAACATAGCACCAGAAATATTTGGCAAAATAATGAATAAAAAATATTTTTACCAAAACCTAAAATGCAATAAAATAAATAAATGGGGGAAAAAAAAAAAAAACAAAAAAAAAAAAAATATATATATTTTTTAAAAATTCATTGAAATTGAAGACAAATAAGTAAAAAGTTGTTTGAGGAATAACCTTATACATAAAAAACTATAGACAGCCAGGCGTGGTGGTGCAAGTCTGTAATCCCAGCACTTTGGTAGGCCGAGATTGTCAAGAGATCGAGACAATCCTGGCCAACATGGTGAAACCTGTCTACTAAAAATACAAAAATTACCTGGGCATGGTGGCATGCATCTGTAGTACCGGCTATCAGGGAGGCTGACACAGGAGAATCACCCCCACCCGGGAGGCGGAGGTTGCAGTGAGCCAAGATCGAGCCACTGCACTCCAGCCTGCTGATGGAGTGAGATTCCATCTCAAAAAAAAAAAAAAAAAAAAAAAGAAACGAAAAAAAGACAGTACATTGAAATTTGCCTAAGCTAATAGATACACTCAGTAAGTTGACAAAATATAAAATTAACATAAATGTGCAAGTTACTGTTTTATACACTTAAGCTATTGGATACAACAAAAATAAAAAATCTCTTTTTTTTTTGTTTTGCTTTGTTTTTTGAGACTGAGTCTTGCTCTTTGACCCAGGCTGGAGTGCAATGGCACAATCTCAGCTCACTGCGACTTCTGCCTCCCGAGTTTAAGCGATTCTCCTGTTTCAGACTTCTGAGTAGCTGAGATTATAGGAGCCCACCACCACTCCTGGCTAAATTTTTATATTTTCAATAGAGACCATATAGGCCAGACTGATCTCAAACTCCTGAACTCAAGTGATCCACCTGCCTTGGCCTGCAAAAGTGCTGGGATTACAGGCCTGAGGTGCCAGCCAAGAAAACAATCCTTTTAAAAATAGAATTAAAATAATGAATTTCTAAGAATTTAACCAAAGAGGCAAAAAATCTTTACAATAAAAGATATAAATCAATAAAAGAGGCCGGGTGAGGTGGCTCACCCCTGTACTTCTAGCACTTTGGGAGGTGTAGGCGGTGAGGGGGATTCTCTGAAGTCAGGAGTTTAAGAATAGCCTGGCCTACATGATGAAACCCCATCTCTACTAAAAATACAAAAAATTAGCTAGGGATGGTTGCAGGTGCCTGTAATCCCAGCTACTCAGGAGGCTGAGAGAGAAGAATGGCTTGAACCTGGGAGGTGGAGATTACAGTGAGCCAAGATTGCACCACTGCACTTCGGTCTGGGCAACAAGAGTGAAACTCTGTCTCAAAAAAAAAAAAAAAATCAATAAAAGAAATTAGAGAAAACATAAATTTTAAAATATTTCATATTTATGGATTCAAAGAATAATACTGTTAAAGTACCATGTTCTCTGATCTATATATTCAACAAACGTCCTATCAAAATTCCAGTGGCATTATTTTTACAGCAATAAAAACTACACTTCTGCCGGGCGCGGTGGCTCACGCCTGTAATCCCAGCACTTTGGGAGGCCGAGGCAGGTGGATCACGAGGTCAAGAGATCGAGACCATCCTGGTCAACATGGTGAAACCCCGTCTCTACTAAAAATACAAAAAATTAGCTGGGCATGGTGGCGTGTGCCTGTAATCCCAGCGACTCAGGAGGCTGAGGCAGGAGAATTGCCTGAACCCAGGAGACGGAGGTTGCGGTGAGCCGAGATCGCGCCATTGCACTCCAGCCTGGGTAACAAGAGCAAAACTCCGTCTCAAAAAAAAAAAAAAAAAAAACTACACTTCTAAAATTCACAAGAAACTACAATGAACTTCAAATAGCCAAAGCAATCCTGAGGAAAACAACAATGCAAAGGGGCAATTATAATTTATACTTTATAATTTCAAACTATATTTCAAGAATATAGTCATAAAACAGGATGGAATGTGCAGAAAATTAACATAAAAACCCATAGAGGCTGGGCATGGTGGCTTATGCTTGTAATTCTAGCAATTTGGGAGGCTGAGGTGGGTGGATCACCTGAAGTCAGGAGTTCAAGACCAACCTGATCAACATGGAAAACCCCATCTATTAAAAATACAAAATTAGCCAAACATTGTGGCACATGCCTGTAATCCCACTTGAGAGACTTAGGCAGAAGAATCACTTGAACCTGGGAGGCAAAAGTTATGGTGAGCTGAGATTGCCCCGCTACACTCCAGCCTGGGTGACAGAGGGAGACTCTTGTCTCAAAAAAAAAAAAAACAAAAAAACAAAAAACAAAAAACAAAACAAAAACAGAGACCATTACAAGTACACAGTTTAGACATCATACAAAAAAAGAACTAAAAAAGTAATTTAAAATAAAGTTTCTCTGCCGGGTGCGGTGGCTCAAGCCTGTAATCCCAGCACTTTGGGAGGCCGAGGCGGGTGGATCACGAGGTCAAGAGATCGAGACCATCCTGGTCAACATGGTGAAACCCCGTCTCTACTAAAAATACAAAAAATTAACTGGGCATGGTGGTGCGTGCCTGTAATCCCAGCTACTCAGGAGGCTGAGGCAGGAGAATTGCCTGAACCCAGGAGGCGGAGGTTGCGGTGAGCCGAGATTGCGCCATTGCACTCTAGCCTGGGTAACATGAGTGAAACTCCGTCTCAAAAAATAAAATAAAATAAAATAAAATAAAATAAAGTTTCTCAAAATCATGCCGATATCTGGATGATACCACAAAACAATAAGAAGCCAGTCAGATTGTATAGTGTTTTATATGCCATGAAGAGGATTTTGGCTCTCACTGTAAACTTGAAGGAAGATCAATGTAGGAAAAGTAGACTCCTTTGAGAATTTGAAAGCATAAGAGAGAAGATGGCCCTATGTCAGAACACAACAAAACAAGCAAACCCCTCAGGCTTCCCAGAAACTATTTGCTTTGGAACACAGCTTCCCAAAACACACTGTGGGGACTGGATTTTTTTTTTTTTAAATCTTCCAACTTTTCAACTATGTCAACTGTTTTATTCACTCTCACCTACCTGGGGGCTTGGCTGCCACACTGTGTCTCTTCATATTCCAGGGATCTTTTCCTTGCTGCAGACAGGTGATCAGATCTGCCTTAGAGACAGCAATACCTGGTTTATTAAAAATAAGGAACATGAATCTTGCTCATATTCTCTAATTACCAACCTACTACCGTAATTAGTAAAAAGGATGTCATAGAATATTCTAGAAAATAATCCCAAAATACTATTTAATGACACAAAGTTCTTAACATTTAGAAAATATTTTAAATTAGTAGGTTCTTAATTTCACTACCCAGTACTTATGAGTCAAAAAGTAGTGGTGGCAAGCCAATTTTTACAAGGGGTCTACAATAGTTTATACCACTATATTTCTGAAATTACTACTCCTCTGGAGTGAAGGATACAGACCAACTCAGGAATGTAAAAACTTCAGGCCAAGATAAAACATCTTGAAGTTTTTTCTACATGGACAATTCCTCAAGATTTTTTGAAAACAGGGATTAGAAATTAATTTATGAGGCCGGGCGCGGTGGCTCAAGCCTGTAATCCCAGCACTTTGGGAGGCCGAGGCGGGTGGATCACGAGGTCAAGAGATCGAGACCATCCTGGTCAACATGGTGAAACCCCGTCTCTACTAAAAATACAAAACATTAGCTGGGCATGGTGGTGCATGCCTGTAATCCCAGCTACTCAGGAGGCTGAGGCAGGAGAATTGCCTGAACCCAGGAGGCGGAGGTTGTGGTGAGCCGAGATCGCGCCATTGCACTCCAGCCTGGGTAACATGAGAGAAACTCCGTCTCCGACTAAAAAAAAAAAAAAGAAGAAAAATATGGAAAGCGGGCCGGGCGCGGTGGCTCACGCCTGTAATCCCAGCACTTTGGGAGGCCGAGGCGGGTGGATCACAAGGTCAAGAGATCGAGACCATCCTGGTCAACGCGGTGAAACCCCGTCTCTACTAAAAATACAAAAAATTAGCTGGGCATGGTGGTGCGTGCCTGTAATCCCAGCTACTCAGGAGGCTGAGGCAGGAGAATTGTCTGAACCCAGGAGGCGGAGGTTGCGGTGAGCCGAGATCGCGCCATTGCACTCCAGCCTGGGTAACAAGAGCGAAACTCCGTCTCAAAAAAAAAAAAAAAAAAAATTTATGGAAAGCATAAATTACCAAAAATTATTATATAAAAAAAGAGAAATGAAACCTTTAGGGTATATAAGGAATTGTGTATTAAAGTTATTCTCACCCAAGAAGGCCAGGTTTCTGTAGTTCTCTAACATCACTTTTCTATACAAATCCTGCTGTGCATTGTCCAGGCATTGCCATTCTTCCAGAGAGAATTCTATGGCCACATCCCTAAATGTCAACGGCCCCTGAAAAAAAAAACACACACACACACGTACACACACACAGATTTACAAGTGTCCATGGGAAGAATTTATCATTTAAAGTTAAATAAGAGAGTAAAGAAAATTGGTTCAGACTTATAGGAATGAATGAAATTATCTAACAAGTTTTAACCAAGAAATACTCTCTAACATATTCTCTAAGTCTGAGAGAAGAGACTGGTATAAGCTTCACAAAACCAGTGTGTATATATATATATATATATGATACTTTCATGAATAATAAAGTATAAAGCTAAAGGCATAAATACAAACATGCACATTTTTAGTTCTATATTTGCATCACAAAGAATGAGCTGTCCATATGTTTCAGACAAAAAAGACATGTTGAGTTAGAAGGCACCTCTTAAGGCTGGGTGAGATGGCTCATGCCTGTAATCCCAGCACTTTGGGGGCCAAGGCAGGTGGATCATGAGGTCAAGAGTTCGAGACCAGCCTGGGCAGCATTGTGAAACCCTGTCTCTACTAAAAATACAAAAAAATTAGCAGGCATGGTGGCAAGCGTCTGTAGTCCCAGCTACTCGAGACTGCACCCCAGCCTGGGTGACAAAGCAAGACTCAATCTAAAAATAAAAAAAGTTTAAAAAGCACCTCTTAAATTTTAATATGTAAAATAAACTGAAGATCTTGTGCAGATTTTTTTTTAAGAAGATATGAAATAAAGTCTGAGTCTCTGAATTTTTAAGAATCTCACTAGTAATGCCAATGTGTTTGGCCCAAAAAGAATATTTTCCCAAGGCGGGGCGTGGTGGCTCAAGCCTGTAATCCCAGCACTTTGGGAGGACAAGGCGGGTGGATCACAAGGTCAAGAGATCGAGACCATCCTGGTCAATATGGTGAAACCCCGTCTCTACTAAAAATACAAAAAATTAGCTGGGCATGGTGGCACGTGCCTGTAATCCCAGCTACTCAGGAGGCTGAGGCAGGAGAATTGCCTGAACCCAGGAGGCGGAGGTTGCGGTGAGCCGAGATCGCGCCATTGCACTCCAGCCTGGGTAACGTGAGTGAAACTCCGTCTCAAAAAAAAAAAAAAAAAAAGAATATTTTCCCAAACATCCAGTAAGTGGAAAAGCCTGTGTTTTACTCAGTTTTTTTTTTTTGATCTGTAAACAAAGATCAAAAGACTCTTCATTTTCTAAAGACTGAGATAATGAAAAGAAAACCTATGAAAGGAAGGCAGCTGCCAGATTAAATGTGATGGTTTATGCACAGCTCTTTTTTTTTTTTTTTTTTTGGGGTTGGGGTTTTATTCTTCTTACCCAGGCTGGAGTGCAATGGCGCGATCTCGGCTTCTCTCAACGTCTCACTGTTGGTGTCAGGCAATCCTCCTGCCTCAGCCTCCTGAGTAGCTGGGATTACAGGCACGCGCCACCATGCCCAGCTAATTTTTTATATTTTTAGTAGAGACGGGGTTTCACCATGTTGACCAGGATGGTCTCGATCTCTTGACCTTGTGATCCACCCGCCTCGGCCTCCCAAAGTGCTGGGATTACAGGCTTGAGCCACCGCACCCGGCCCTGCACAGCTCTTCTTTAGCTACATAAAGATAGTTAATAATGACAAGAAAAATAAGTAACTTTATAGTGAAATAAATATTTCAGAGCTCTTTAAGTCAATTTTAAAATGAACTGCACTAAGACAATGTTTTATGATGTGCTGATGCACAGAGAAGAACACAACATCACTGCTGAGATATTGCCACGGAGAGAGAAACCGACAAGCGCCGGGCGCGTGGCCTCAACTTTGGAAATTAGCTGGGCATGGTGGCACGTGCCTGTAGTTCCAGCTACTCAGGAGACTGAGGCAGAAGAACTATTTGAACCTGGGAGGCAGAGGTTGTAGAGACCCAAGATCACGCCACTGCACTCCAGCCTGGTGACAAAGCAAGACTATGTCTCAAAAAAAAAAAATTAGCAGAGACCCTTGACTGTCTGTCAACAGAATTTTAAAAATTAGTTAAAACAAACTGATCGGGGGAATGAAACACAAGTAGAGAAGTTAACGTTTGTGACAAGTAAACAACTGGTACCCCAGGAGGCAGAGTAGACACAGCTCTTCATCTGAAACATGTTTCACATTTAAAAAGCCATGTTTTCTCTTTCACCTTTTTTGGAAATCCTTTTCAGGTGACATTCTCTAGAGTAGTTACACCAGGATCTTCAAAAATTCCTTTAAAGGTGTCAGCACCAGCTGTTTAGCTGCTAGCCTCACACCCACAGATAAAAGAACCAAGAACTGCAGAAAAAGCCCACCCATTTCTGTTTTCTGTAACAGAAGAGATTCAGGAACCATGAGCTGCTCCATGAATATAAAAATACGTTCCGCTATTTCTGTCTTCAGAAGTGTACCCCCACCACAAATACCAGCAAGTTCTGCTTCAGTAATGAAAACATGAGTCACACTGACCTCTTGCTATCAAAACCAAACAGAAGAGTCCCTGTGACCAAGCGCAAAGGTGAAATGTAACTCTCATAAATGTATCTTGAACCCCTCATACTAAATTCTGGCCTCATCTCATAGTTACATGAGACGCAAGTAAAACAACATAAATAGTTAAGCCGGGCGTGGTGGCTCATGCCTGTAATCCCAGCACTTTGGGAGGCCGAGGACGGTGGATCATGAGGTCAGGAGATCGAGACCGTCTTGGCTAACATGGGAAAAGCCTGTCTCTACTAAAAACACAAAAAATTAGCTGGGCGTGGTAGCATGTGCTTGTAATCCCAGCTACTATGGAGGCTGAGGCAGGAGAATCGTTTGAACCTGGGAAGAGGAGGTTGTAGTGAGCTGAGATCATACCACTGTGCTCCAGCCTGGGCGCCTAGGTGACAGAGCAAAGCTCCGTCTCAAGAAAAAAACAAAAACAAAAAAAACTTTCACCTAGAAAAAGAAACAAAACCTGTGGAAAAAACACAAGTAAAGAGATTTCTGCAAATTGGCCTTGTAATCCTAATGAGAAGCTTGGGCTGATAACCACTTAGCTAAGCATTGCCTCCCAAACTTTAATGAGCTCAAAAATCACTTGGTAATGTTGGTCCAACTCTATGTAATTCTGCAGGTTTGGAAAGGGTCCACGGATGGATAATTCAAACAAGTCCCCTGTCAATGCTGATGCTGCTCCCCCAGTCTCATTATTAGCATCAGTTAGAGAAAGCAGGCACAGCACAGGGTCCCTTACACTCAGCACTCCTGTCACAACCAAATACTTCCGGTACAAACAAACAAACAAGCCGGGTGCGGTGGCTCAAGCCTGTAATCCCAGCACTTTGGGAGGCCGAGGCGGGTGGATCACGAGGTCAAGAGATCGAGACCATCCTGTCAACACGGTGAAACACCGTCTCTATTAAAAAACTACAAAAAATGAGCTGGGCATGGTGGCGCGTGCCTGTAATCCCAGCTACTCAGGAGGCTGAGGCAGGAGAATTGCCTGAACCCGGGAGGCGGAGGTTGCGGTGAGCCGAGATCGCATCATTGCACTCCAG
>NW_022437139.1:657206-685105 GCF_009761245.1 Sapajus apella
GGATATAGATAAGAAATTAGAAGCAAAGTTAAATGCCTTAGAAGAAACTGTCGCTCTTCTTGGAGACAAAGTGTATAATATACAAAATCGTCTTGCACTTCAGTGCCATGCTGAATTTACTTTCATTTGTGTGACTAATAAGGAATATAATGCCTCTGAATGGCAATGGCCTTTGGTTAAGGCCCATTAGCAAGGTATATGGTCTCATAATAATTTGTCTTTAGATATGTATAAATTGCAAAAACAAATTCATGCAATTGATGCTTCTAGAGAACAACTTCCTGTAGATGCCAATATAGCTAAAGACATTGTGAATACATTGTTCTCATGGGTGCAGTGGTCAAATTTACCATCCTTTTCGTCCTTAATTGGCTTAGGGGTTTTGGCCCTCCTTTTGGTTCTCCTTTTACCTTTAGTTGTTCGACTCCTGTTCTCCTCCCTCCGTCAGCTGCAACTTGGCTTGTACGAGTTGCAACTAAAAAATAAAAGAGGGGGACCTGTTGGGAGCCCTCCCGTGTGAATACCTCAGAGCAGGTATTCACTATACGGGAGGTTGAGCCCAGGAGCAGGGCCTCCAGGCAGAGGGAAGTCAAGAGAGGGAAGTCGAGGACAAAAGAAAAAGGAGAATCTAGTTAAAAGATAACCAGACGGGCGAAACCAGATGGCCTGCATTCATGAGGAACAAGGTTTTTTGCTACAGAAACTTGCTTATGAGCACCAAAGATACTATTATCTTCTATAACCACCTATTGCTTAGCTGTCAATTTATTGCATGGAATTGATGATTTAGCTACTTGTTTCTCTCCTTACCAAGACGTCAATCAGACCCTAAAAATGCATATATATTCTGAGCCTTGAGAAATAAAGTTGATGATTGCGCACTGTCTCTTCATCCTTCCTGGCCCCGCTTTCTGTCTTCTTTTTTCCTGCACACTTCCCATTCAGGTTGGAACCCTTTTGCTGGTCAAGAGTTCCCGGCAGTTCCTGTGCCTGTGTCTGTGTGTTCTCATTATTTACCTCTCACTCATAAGTGAGAACATGCGGTATTTGGTTTTCTGTTCCTGTGTTAGTTTGCTAAGGACAATGGCCTCCAGCTCCATCCACATCTCTGCAAAGGGCATAACCTCATTTTTCTTCTGGCTGCATAGTATTTCATGGTGAATGTGTACCACATTTTTTTTGTCCAGTCTATCATTGATGGAAATTTAGGTTGAGTCCATGTGTTTGCTACGGTGGATGATGCTGCAGTGAACATACGTGTGGATGTGTATTTATAATAGAATTTATATATTTTTGAGTATATACCCAGTAATGGGATTGCTCATCACACTGGACCTGGCATGGTGGTTCATGCCTGTAATCCCAGCACTTTGGGAGGCATAGGTGGGTGGATCACCTGAGGTCAGGAATTCTAGACCAGCCTGGCCAACATGGTGAAATGTGGGTGGAAGGCCTCGTAAGTGCCAAAGCAGGAGACTGAAGCCTCAGTCAGTTCCCGTTTAATAAATAGAATATAGAAAGAAGAATATAGTTGGCTGGGCGCTGTGGCTCATGCCTGTAATCCTAGCACTTTGGGAGGCCGAGGTGGGTGGATCACCTGAGGTCAGGAGTTCAAGACCAGCCTGGCCATAATGGTGAAACCCCACCTTTAAAAAAAAAATAGAAAGAAAGAAGAATATAGTTAAGAATAAGTATCATGAGTGCTTAGATACTCATCTTATTGAATATTTAGCCTTGATTAAAGCCTTCTTGTACTTTATGTAAAATGATCTAGGAACGTTCAGGTTGCTGTGTCAGGATCTGGTAAAGGACACTATGAGATATGGCCACGAGGCAAGGGCATTAATACCTGTCAAACATCAACTGGTGGCGGTCAGCAGGGGTAACCTGTTGAATGCCAAAACAAAGCCCTCTATCACATCCCCATAAGGGTTGCTGGAGGGCTTCTAAAATCTTTGTGGTAGCACCAGTGCTTGGGGAAGCACCTGCTACTCAGCAGACCATGGAAGGGAACATCCCCTGTCCTTGGGTGAGCTGGAGAACACTCTACTACCCCACACTCTTGTGGAAGGACTGTTGTCAGTCAGCCCAACCCACAGTTATTCAGGGACTTAATTGCCTCTATGTGGTGCTGTGCTATGTTTGGTTACAATCTGTGTCTACTTTTACTCCCTGACTCTGCACCTGGTTCCTCTTTTGCAGATATCAGTAAGAAGAAGCATAATTCAAGCCGCAGTGGCTCACGACAGTTGTCCTGGCGCTTGAGGAGGTGAGGCTATGCATTCGAGGCCAGCCTGGGTAACATAAGAACCTCTCATTCATTTAAAAAACAAAAGAAGCAGCATAATTCTTGAAGCCGTTGATCTTACGTGACAGGCACAACATAAAGTGCTGACGAATTTCATTTCCCTCTGCTTCGACTACTTGAAAGCCCTGGGCCTCCTTGTTCCTTAGACACATGATTTGCTTGACCCTATCAATAACTGTGGATGGTTCATCCTACTTACAGTGCCCCCCTGCTTTGTATCCAATAAAAGTCAGAAATGTCCAGGCACTTGGGGCCACTGCCGGTCTCGAGAACTGGTGGCAGTGGTCCCCTGGACACAACCCTTTTCCCTTGATCTCAGTGTATTGTGTCTTTATTTCTACAGTTTCTCGTTTCCGCGCCCATAGAGAACATCCTTTAGACCCAGTAGGGTTGGACCCTACAGCGAAACCCCATCTCCGCTAAAAATACCAAAATTAGCCGGGCATGGTGTCATGTGCCTGGAATCCCAGCTACTCAGGAGGCTGAGGCAGAAGAATCACTTGAACCCGGGATGTGGAGGTTTCAGTGAGCCGAGATCATGCCATTTGCACTCCAGCTTGGGCAACAAGAGCAAAACTCCGTCTCAAAAAAATAAATAAATAAAATCATCACACTGTCTTCAACAATGGCTGAACTAATTTACACTCCCACCAACAGTATATAAACATTTATTTATTTCCACAGCCTCATCAGCATCTGTTATTTTTTTAACTTACTAAAAATAGCCTTTCTGACTGCCGTGAAATAATATCTCATTGAAATTATGATTTGCATTTCTTTCATAATCAATGATTGTTGACCACAGGTAGGTTTTCTTTTGATACACTTCTGTTCATGTTCTTCCCCAACTCTTTTTTTTTTTGAGATGCTGTATTGGCCGGGCGTGGTGGCTCATGCCTGTAATCCAAGCACTTTGGAGGCCAAGGCGGGCAGATCACCTGAGGTCGGGCATTCAAGACCGGCCTGACCAACATGGTGAAACCCCGTCTTAAAAAAAAAAAAAGAGATGCAATATTGCTCTGTCATCCAGGCCGGAGTTCAGTGGCAGGATCCTGGCTCACTGAAACCACCTCCACCTTCTAGGTTTAAGCAATTCTCTTGCCTCAGCTTCTCTAGTAGCTGGGATTACAGGTGTCCACCACCATGCCCAGCTAATATATATATATATATATATATATGTGTGTGTGTGTGTGTGTATATACACACGTATATATGTATATACATATATACACATACACATATGTGTGTATATATATTATATATATATTTACGTATATATAATATTATATATATATATGTGTATATATTTTAAGACGGAGTTTTGCTCTTGTTGACCAGGGTGTAGTGCAATGGTGCAATCTCAGCTCACCAAAACCTTCACCTTGGCCGGGCGCGGTGGCTCACGCCTGTAATCCCAGCACTTTGGGAGGCCGAGGTGGGTGGATCACGAGGTCAAGAGATCGAGACCATCATGGTCAACACGGTGAAACCCCGTCTCTACTAAAAATACAAAAAATTAGCTGGGCATGGTGGCGCATGCCTGTAATCCCAGCTACTCAGGAGGCTGAGGCAGGAGAATTGCCTGAACCCAGGAGGCGGAGGTTGCGGTGAGCCGAGATCGCACCATTGCACTCCAGCCTGGGTAACAAGAGCGAAACTCCGTCTCAAAAAAAAAAAAAAAAAAACCTTCACCTCCCAAATTCAAGTGATTCTCCTCCCTCAGCCTCCTGAGTAGCTGGGATTATAGGCATGTGCCACCACACCTGGCTAATATTGTATTTTTAGTAGTCATACAGGATTTCTCCATGTTGGTCAGACTGGTCTTGAAATCCCTACCTCAGGTGATCCTCATGCCTCAGCCTCCCAAAGTGCTGGGATTCCAAACGTGAGCCATGGCACCCAGCGATATTTTGTATTTTTAATCGAGATGAGGTTTTACCATGTTGGCTAGGCCGGTCTTGAACTCCTGACCTCAAGTGATCTACCCACCTTGGCCCGCCAAAGTGCTGGAGTTACAGGCGTGAGCCACTGAGCCTGGTCCTATTGTATTCACTTTTTTATGGAGTTGTTTTTCTTTTTCTTTGTTTCTTTTTTATTTTTTTGCGATGGAGTCTCTCTCTGTCACACAAGCTGGGGTGTAGCAGCATGATCTCGGTTCACTACAACCTCTGCCTCCTGGGTTCAAGAGATTCTCCCATCTTACCCTCCCAAGTAGCTGGGAGTACTGGCACCCACCGCTACGCCTGACTCATTTTTGTATTTTATGGTAGAGACAGGGTTTGACCATGTTGGTCAGTCTGGTTTTGAACTCCTGACTTCAAGTTATCTGCCTGCCTCAGCCTCTGAAAGTGCTAGGATTATAGTTGTGAGCCACCGCTCCCAGCCACATGACAATTCTCACATTAAGTATGCTGAGATACCACCATTTGCCAATTTTTAAAGAAAAATTGAGGCTGGGCGCAGTGGCTCATGCCTGTAATCTCAGCAATCTGGGAGGCTGAGGCGGGCTTATCACATGAGGTCAGGAGTTCGAGACCCACCTGGCCAACATAGTGAAACCCCATCTCTACTAAAAATACAAAATTAGCTGAGTGGAGTGACACGTGCCTGTAATCCCAGCTACTCAGGAGGCTGAGGCAGGAGAATCACTTGCTCCCGGTAGGCAGAGGTTGCAATGAGCCGAGATTGTGGCACTGCACTCCAGCCTGAACAACAACAAGAGCAAAACTCTGCCTCAAAAAAAACAAAAAAGACGAGCGCAAAAAAAAAAAAAAAAAAAAAAGAAATATTTCACCTAAAAAAAGGTGAAGGAGAAAAAGAGAATTTCACATCTAAAGTTTTTGTTTCCTTTAGAAAACCACAGCCCATTGTCAGCTGATTTGTCCAAAGGTATCTGACAGGCACTAATACAGTTAATGAATCAGTCAGGAAAAATGGGCCTCTCCGGTGACAAGGAGTCACAGGGTACCTAAACCCAATCCATTCTCAGCTTTCCATGGTGACCCCTCAAGAAGTGATGTTAACCATATGAACCACATTCACTGGACAAGGCCAGAGGAAAGCATGTTTAGGAAAACACAACCACGAGGCTGCAAATCACACTGGGGCAGGAAGCACGCAGGAGTTTCTATGGCCACGACACTGGTGGCTGTCCCTCCGTGTCACTCAAACTTCAACGTGAAAGACATCTTTTCCCAGTTGACTCAGAGAAACTAACAGACATTAGAATTGGAATTTGTTGGTTTTCTATTTTTCAGAATTTCTAAGACATGAAGGACGATCCAAACACTCCAAAGGACATTTAGCTATACATGAGGCTGAGGACCTGGCTGCTCTGGAGAGGGATGGCTGAGCAGCAGCCACCAGCTGTAATTGCTGTGAAGTCCCGTCACATAGGATCAGGTCACCTCCACACACCCTCTCTTACTTCTCAGGCTCTGTCCCTGAGGTCTAGCTGGGGGTATTGCCTTCCTCCCATCTCATGAGCTCTCCAAGAGAATCCAGCTTCCTATAAAAGCTACCCTAGAATGGCAAGATATAGGCCCTCCTCCATTCTCCCAGCACAGCAGGACTTCTGGAGAGTGCTGGCTAATTCCTTTATCTCAAATCACCTGACAGGGCAGTTAGATGTTCAGTGAGCTAACAGGTCCAGCATGCTCAGGGCCTAGCCCCACAGCCTAGCATTTCTCCTCCAGCCTTTTTCCTGAGAGTGCAGTGGTGCAATCTCAGCTCACCACTATTTCCACCTCCCAAGTTCAAGCAATTCTCCTGCCTCAGGCTCCCGAGTAGCTGGGATTACAGGTGCATGCAATCACACCTGGCTAATTTTGTATTGTAGTGGAGGCAGGGTTTCACTATGTTAGCCAGGTTGGTCTTGAACTCCTGACCTCATGATCCACCTGCCTTGGCCTCCCAAAGTGCTGGGATTACAGGAGTGAGCCACCACTCCAGGCCTTAGCCTTTTTTTCTTCTGTCACAAATGACAGGTGATGTTCACCTGTGCCACACTCTCATGAGCCTAGTAAATGGTGTGGGTAAATTCCAACTGAGTACCTGTGACTCCACACTCTTACTTCCCATTCAAGTGGCATTATAAGGCCGGGCGTGGTGGCTCAAGCCTGTAATCCCAGCACTTTGGGAGGCCGAGGCGGGTGGATCACGAGGTCAAGAGATAGAGACCATCCTGGTCAACATGGTGAAACCCCGTCTCTACTAAAAATACAAAACATTAGCTGGGCATGGTGGCGCGTGCCTGTAATCCCAGCTACTCAGGAGGCTGAGGCAGGAGAATTGCCTTAACCCAGGAGGCGGAGGTTGCGGTGAGCCGAGATCGCGCCATTGCACTCCAGCCTGGGTAACAAGAGCAAAACTCCGTCTCAAAAAAAAAAAAAAAAAAAACTGGCATTATAACTGTCAATATGATCTAATTTACACATATTTCTCTCTTAGTAACATATCTGACTACAGCCCTCACAATCAAATGAGACTGGGTGACAGAACACACAGGGAAGGCTGGAGCAGCAGTTTATAGAAACTTACTTTATTCTAATGCAATATAGAAATGGGATGTTTTAAAAACAAGAAAACATTTTTAATGGGCTGTGGGGATGCTACACTTGCTAGTTCATGCCCACTCCCTTTAAAACAAGGTATCTGGGCAAACTATATTCACAGGTAGCTTTTTGCAAAACCCCAGGCAGAAGCCCCAGTCAGACACAGCTCCCTCAGGCTCACAGGGTGGCACCCTCCTTCTCCATGCTAGGGCTCTGACAGCAGGCAAGTGAGGGGGCACAGGCAGGTGGGGACATAGAGAGCAGCCTGGGCCTCAGGTGATCCGCCCACCTTGGCCTCCCAAAGTGCTGGGATTACCGGTGTGAGCCACCACGCCCAGCCCTGCTTTTCTTTTCTTTCTTTCTTTTTTTTATTTTTTTTTGAGAGGGAGTTTCACTCTTGTTACCCAGGCTGGAGTGCAATGGCACGAACTCGGCTCACCGCAACCTCCGCCTCCTGGGTTCAAGCAATTCTCCTGCCTCAGCCTCTCGAGTAGCTGGGATTACAGGCGCGCGCCACCATGCCCAGCTAATTTTTGTATTTTTAGTAAGACAGGGTTTCACCATGTTGACCAGGATGGTCTCGATTTCTTGACCTCGTGATCCACCCGGCCTCCCAAAGTGCTGGGATTATAGGCGTGAGCCACCGCGCCCGGCCCCCTGCTTTTCTTTTAAAATCCCAGGTTGCCTACTCAAAAGACCAGAGGCCAGAAAGCTTATGAAATGTTAAATATTAAAATAACTGTTATTACCATGTTTCCATTTGTGAGCAACGTCCTGTCCCGTTTCAGCACAACGGCTTTAGCCCCAGCCTGTAGCCCTCTTTGCACGGCTCTGCACCCGCAGCCCCGCATCTTCCCCAGGTTGTGAGGCAATGAGGAGAAGGTCATCGAGGAAAGACGCCAACTGGGTGTGCAGGGCTCCAGCACAGAAAAAGCTGTGGTCTGTGGGGTCCCCAGTCCCTATTTTAACCATTTTTTTTTTTTTTTTTTTTTTATATAAAGACGGGGTTTCACCATTTTGGTCAGGCTGGTCTTGAACTCCCAACCTCAGGTGATCCGCCCGCGTTGCCCTCCAAAGTGCTTGAATTACAGGCGCGAGCCACCACGCCCGGCCTATTTTACCCTATTAAAAAAAATACGTGTGTATGAATAAAATTTATCAATTGCACAACCTTCTACACAAGATTTTTGTTTCTTTGTTTTTTTGAGATGGAGTCTCACTTTCTTACCAGGCTGGAAAGCAGTGCGGCGCGATCTCGGCTCACTACAACCTCTGCCTCCCGGGTTCAAGCGATTCTCCTGCCTCAGCTTCCCACGTAGCTGGGACTACAGGCGCGCATAACCATGCCCCGCTAATTTTTGTATTTTTAGTAGAGACGGGGTTTTACCATATTGGCCAGGCTAGAATAGTCTCGAACTCCTGATCTTGTGATCCACCCACCTTGGCCTCCCAAAGTGCTGGAATGAGAGGCCTGAGGCACCAAGCCCGGCCTACACAGGATTTAAAAATAACCCTGGGCACAGGTGGACCCAGCGCAGAGAGAAAGCCCTTATTGAAAATGACTGAAGCCAAAAGCCTGTCACTCTCGCCTTATTCAATGCAATGTCTGGTCGCATTTTCTGTCACTCCAGAACTGAGGGCGTGGACCCGGAGCTCTATCCATTGAGGGCGCCGGGGAGGGAACTGTCCAATCAGGTTCACAGTCAGAGAGGAAGGGGCGGCTCCCAGTGCCTGGCGGGGACTTTGTCTCTGGCTCCACTCGGAGGTCAGTTTAGTTCTTCGCTTCCCTGTGTTCTCTTTCCCGGAGGTCTCAGTGATTCTGCCACAGCCTCAGCTCCCATCGCTCTGTGACTTCATGGTGTTGGAAGATTCATAGACTCCAGGACATTTCTGAAGCCGAGAAATGGTGAGTGTGCAAAGCAGGGCGTCGTCCGGAGATTGGGGAGGCCTCTTCAGAACCCCCCAGAAATGGCGGTGGCGGGACGGAGTCTGGGATCGCCCGTTTTTCGCAGCTCAGCCCTCTGTCTCCCCCGGTGCAGGGACCCCTGGGGTCCTGTCCCGTTTCAGCACAGCGGCTTTAGCCCCAGCCTGTAGCCCTCTTTGCGCAGCTCTGCGCCCGCAGCCCCGCATCTTCCCCAGGTTGTGAGGTGATGAGGGGAATATCATCAGGGCAAGATCCCGACTGGGTGTGCAGGGCTCCTGCGTGGAAGGAGCAGTGGTCTGTGGGGTCCCCAGTTCCTGCTTTACCCTGTTCAAAAATAAACTGAAGCACCATTAAAACATTAACAGGTTAATATGGGTGGGCGCGGTAGTTAACGCCTGTAATCCCAACACTTTCGGAGGCCGAGGGGAGGAGGGAGGGGGGAGCGGATCACGAGGTCATCAGTTCGAGACCAACATGACCAACATAGTGAAACCCTGTCTCTACTAAAAATACAAAAATTGGCCAGGAGCGGTGGCTCACGCCTGTAATCTCACCATTTTGGGAGGCCGAGGTGGGCGGATCACCTGAGGTCGGGAGTTCCAGACCAGCCTGACCAACATGGAGAAACCCCGTCTCTACTAAAAATACGAAAAAAAATTAGCTGGGCGTGGTGGCATAGGCCTGTAATCCCAGCTACTTGGGAGGCTGAGGCAGGAGAATTGCTTGAACCTGTGAGGGGGAGGCTATGGCAAGCCAAGATTGCGCCACTATGTTCCAGCCTGGGTGACAGCGAAACTCCGTCTGAAAAACAAGGCTGGACGCAGTGGCTCACGCCTGTAATCCCAGCACTTTGGGAGGCCAAGGCGGGCGGATCACAAGGTCAGGAGATCGAGACCATCCTAGCTAACATGGTGAAACCCCGTTTCTAATTTAAAAAACAAACAAAAAGACATAATATGCACAGTGATTAATCAATGGGACAGTCCCCGGGTGTGGTTTGTGGGTTTGTTTTGTTTTGAGATGGAGTTTCCCTCTTGTTGCCCAAGCCGGAGTGCAATGGCGCGATCTCGGCTTACCGCAACCTCCGCCTCCCAGGTTCAAGTGATTGTCCTGCCTCAGACTCCTGAATAGCTGGGCTCATAGGCACGCACCACCACGCGCAGCTAGTTTTGCATTTTTAGTAGAGAAGGGTTTCTCCATGTTAGTCAGGCTGGTCTTGAACACCCAACCGCAGCTGATTTGCCCACTTCGGCCTCCCAAAGTGCTGGGATTTCAGGCGTGAGCCACCACGACCAACAGTTTGTGGTTTGGGGGCTACCAGAGGGTCTTGAAGAAAAGGCTGCTATACTGCGGCGAAGCAAAGCAAATTAAATCATTGATCATGTACAGTTAGGTAGTCGCTTCATTTGCAGTGTCCAGGAGAACATGTTTTAGTTATGTAATCAGATTAATAGGAGATTTATGGTTAAGCCTGAATTTTGTTTTCTCTTAAGGTAGTAACTTACAAACAAGACATTTGAGCCAGATTTTGTTGTTGTTCTGTTGTTGAATAGGAACCTAGACCACTAGAGCCACTTCAGTGGAATTACCTGCTATTTAATTATTTTAACTTTAATCAGAGGCACTGGTGTCCCCCTGCATTTTCCAAATGTGTGGCAAGTAGGTTCTCAAATCCACTACTCTGTTCTGTTCAGCCTTGTCAGGATTTGCCAGGCTTACAGTAAAATCTGTTTTGTTTTGTTTGGTTTTTGCTTTTTTTGTTTTGTTACTTTTTTTTGTTTGTTTGTTTTGTTTTTTTTGAGACGGAGTTTCACTCTTGTTACCCAGGCTGGAGTGCAATGGCGCGATCTCGGCTCACCGCAACCTCCGCCTCCTGGGTTCAGGCAATTCTCCTGCCTCAGCCTCCTGAGTAGCTGGGATTACAGGCACGTGCCACCATGCCCAGCTAATGTTTTTTTTTGGTATTTTTAGTAGAGACGGGGTTTCACCATGTTGACCAGGATGGTCTCGATCTCTTGACCTCGTGATCCACCCGCCTCGGCCTCCCAAAGTGCTGGGATTACAGGCTTGAGCCACCACGCCCGGCCTTTTGTTACGCTTTTGAGACAAGTGTCTCTCTGTCACCCAGGCTGGAGTGGAGTAGTGAGATCTCGGCTAGCTGCAACCTCTGCCTCTCAGGTTTACATGATTCTCCTGCCTCAGCCTCCTGAGTAGCTGGGACTACAGGCGTGTGCCACCACTCCCGGCTAATTTTTTGTATTTTTAGTAGAGACAGGGTTTCACCATGTTAGCCAGGATGGTCTAATCTCCTGACCTTGTGATCTGCCTGCCTTGGCCTTCCAAAGTGCTGGGATTACAGGCATGAGCCACTGTTCCCAGCGCAGCAAAATCTTGAATTTCCAGTTTCTTTCCAACATTCCCCAAAGCTAACTTCTCCCCTTTAATTCACAACATTATCAGCTATTTTTTTCCTTTATTGTACCTTTCAGAAACAGTATTTTAATTAATCACTTTTTCACAGAGCAGTGGATGACACTTTTAAAAATACTTGCTATTTGTAAATATTTTACATGAGAGAAAAGTAAAAAGTAATTCCCTTACATTCCACTGTCAAAAATCTTAACGCTTTTTCTCATTTTATCTTACATACGTACCAATGCCTTACCAGGACATCTTTGAATTGAGGTTTTTCTTTGGAAACTTGATGGGGTCATGTATGCTTAGCCACACTCTGGTCTTTTTTTAGTCTTGATTTTTAGAACTGTCTTTAGTATTTCTTTTTTCTTTTTCTTTTTTTTTGGGGGGGGGATGGAGTCTTGATCTGTCACTGAGGCTGGAGTGCAGTGGTGCAATATCGGATCAATGCAGCCTCCACCTCCTGAGTTCGATTCTCCTGCCTCAGCCTCTTGAGTAGCTGGGAGTACAGGCATGTGATACCATGCCTGGCCAATTTTGTAGTTTTACTAGAGTCAGGGTTTCTCTTTGTTGGTCATGCTGGTCTCGAACTCCCAAACTTCAGGTGATATACCTGACTCAGCCTCCCAAAGTGCTGGGATTACAAGTGTAAGCCATCACGCATGGCCGGGACTTTTTTTTTTTTTTTTTTTTGGTAAGAGTTGTTTTATTTGGGTGTCAGGTGAGCAGCTATGTACCTGTGACTTTAGCACTAAGCTCTTGGGGGTTGTGAGATGTTCCAAGCACCAGCTTTCAGCCAGTCTATACTGTGACTGTTTGGTTGGTTTTTTTTTTTTTTTCTGAGACGAAGTTTCACTCATGTTACCCAGGCTGGAGTGCAATGGCGCGATCTCGGCTCACCGCAACCTCCGCCTCCTGGGTTCAGGCAATTCTGCTTCAGCCTCCTGAGTAGCTGGGATTACAGGCACGCACCACCATGCCCAGCTAATTTTTTGTAATTTTAGTAGAGACGGGGTTTCACCATGTTGACCAGGATGGTCTCGATCTCTTGACCTCGTGATCTACCCGCCTCGGCCTCCCAAAGTGCTGGGATTACAGGCTTGAGCCACCGCGCCCGGCTGTTTTTTTTTTTTTTCCCCGAGAGAGAGTTTCATTCTTGTCACCCAGGCTGGAGTGCAGTGGTGCAATCTTTGCTCACAGAAACCTCTGCCTCCCAGGTTCAAGTGATTCTCCTGCCTCAGCCTTCCAGTAGCTGGGATTACAGGCACCCGCCACAACACCTGGCTAATTTTTTTGTATTTTTAGTAGAGACAGGGTTTTGCCATGTTGGCCAGGCTGGTCTCGAACTCCTAGCCTCAAGTGATTCACCTGCCTTGGCCTCCTGAAGTGCTGGGATTATAAGTATGAGCCACCATGGCTGGCCTGTTTAAAATTTTTTTTTTTTTGAGACGGAGTTTCACTCTTGTTACCCAGGCTGGAGTGCAATGGCCCGATCTCGGCTCACCGCAACGTCTGCCTCCTGGGTTCAGGCAATTCTCCTGCCTCAGCCTCCTGAGTAGCTGGGATTACAGGCACACGCCACCATGCCCAGCTGATTTTTGTATTTTTAGTAGAGACGGGGTTTCACTATGTTGACCAGGATGGTCTCGATCTCTTGACCTCGTGATCCACCCGCCTCGGCCTCACAAAGTGCTGGGATTACAGGCGTGAGCCACCGCGCCCGGCCTTAAAATTGTTTAGACTACTGTGAAGATAGAAATAAACAGCTCCTGAATGCTAACTATGGCTGTTAGTACATTCTAGGGTAGTAAAAGGTGGCCACGCTGTGTTTCTTGGTCTTTCTGTGGCTCCTCTTTCAGTGGCTGGTGGAGTGGTTTTGTTAGTTCTGTGATACAGTATGTATGTGTGTAAGGGCAGCTGAGTACAGGGTGGGAAAAGTAGGTAGAAAGCCAGGGCCCTGGAGGGCATGTCCAGGCATTAGGTTTTTTGCTTGCTTGGCAATTTTTTTTTTTTTTTTTTTTTTTTTTTTTTTTGAGTCTTGCTCTGTTACCAGGCTGAAGTGCAGTGGCACAATCTTGGCTCACTATAACCTCTTTCTCCCAGGTTCAAGTGATTCTCCTGCCTCAGCCTCCCAAGCAGCAGGGACTACAGGTGTGTGCCACCATGCCCAGCTACTTTTTGTATTTTTAGTACATACAGGATTTTACCATGTTGGCCAGGATGGTCTTGATCTCCTGACCTCATAATCTGCTCACCTCAGCCTCTCAAAGTGCTGGGATTACAGGTGTGAGCCACTAAGCCCAGCCCAGAATTTTTAATTTGTTGGTTGTTAATGGTTTGTGTGTCCTGAGCAAGGTGGTGCAAAAGTAGCTCAGAGCAGTCTAGCTCTTTGAGGTCTGCATAATTTATCAAGCCCAGAGAGATGAGAGTATGAGGGGTAAATCTCACCCCACATCTGTGCCCAGGAGCAATTGCTTAAAAACATTTGTTTCTGACTAGCTGTCTGACCCATTATTTATATTTTTGTAGAATATATAAAACAAAGAAATATATGTAGCTAATCAATATGCAATCAATTTACCAATTTTTTTTTTTTTTTTTTTGAGACAGTTTCGCTCGTTACCCAGGCTGGAGTGCAATGGCACGATCTCGGCTCACCGCAACCTCCGCCTCCTGGGTTCAGGCAATTCTCCTGCCTCAGCCGCCTGAGTAGCTGGGACTACAGGCACACGCCACCATGCCCAGATAATTTTTGTATTTTAGTAGAGACGGGGTTTCACCATGTTGACCAGGATGGTCTCGATCTCTTGACCTCATGATCTACCTGCCTCGGCCTCCCAAAGTGCTGGGATTATAGGCGTGAGCTACCGCGCCCGGCCTACCAAAATTTTTCATGTCAATTCTTGGTAAACAACTTAGAAACAGTTGGGCACAGTGGCTCACACCTGTAATCCTAGCACTTTGGAAGGCTGAGGTGGGCAGATCACCTGAGGTCAGGAGTTTTTTTCTTGTTTGTTTGTTTGTTTGTTTGTTTGTTTGTTTTTTTGAGACGGAGTTTCGCTGTTGTTCCGCAGGCTGGAGTGCAATGGCGCGATCTCGGCTCACTGCAACCTCCGCCTCCTGGGTCCAGGCAATTCTCCTGCCTCAGCCTCCTGAGTAGCTGGGATTACAGGCACACGCCACCATGCCCAGCTGATTTTTGTATTTTTAGTAGAGACGGGGTTTCACCATGTTGACCAGGATGGTCTCGATCTCCTGACCTCGTGATCCACCCGCCTCGGCCTCCCAAAGTGCTAGGATTACAGGCGTGAGCCACCGCGCCCGGCCCTTGTTTTGTTTTTTAAGAGACAGGGTCTCACTATGTTGCCCAGGCTGGAGTGCAGTGGATATTCACTGGCAGGATCCCGCTACTGATCAACATGGGAGCTTTGACCTGCTCTGTTTCTGACCTCCTTAGGCAACCTGGTGGTCACCCACTCCTGGGAGGTCACCATATTGATGCCGAACTTAGTGCAGACACCCGATCAGCATAGCGCAGGACAGCCCACGACAGCCCAGTACTCCTGGGCTCCAGCAATCCCTGAGGTCAGGAGTTCTAGACTAGCTTGACAAACATGAAGAAACCCGTCTCTACTAAAAATACAAAATTAAGCCGGGCGCGGTGGCTCAAGCCTGTAATCCCAGAACTTTGGGAGGCCAAGGCGGGTGGATCGCGAGGTCAAGAGATCGAGACCATCCTGGTCAACATGGTGAAACCCCGTCTCTACTAAAAATACAAAACATTAGCTGGGCATGGTGGTGCGTGCCTGTAATCCCAGCTACTCAGGAGGCTGAGGCAGGAGAATTGCCTGAACCCAGGAGGCGGAGGTTGCGGTGAGCCGAGATCGCGCCATTGCACTCCAGCCTGGGTAACATGAGTGAAACTCCGTCTCAAAAAAAAAAAAAATACAAAATTAGCCAGGTGTGGTGGTGCATGTCTGTAATCCCAGCTACTTCAAAGACTGAGGCAGGAGAATCACTTGAACCTGGGAGGCCGAGGTTGTGATGAGCCAAGACTGCACCATTGAATTCTAGCCTGGGCAACAGGAGCAAAACTTCATCTAAAAAGGAACAAAAACAACTTAGAATCTGCCTTTGCACTGTTTCAAAAAGACAGACTTGTAATGGCTACAAATTGGAATACATATTCAGGGTAGCTTAAATCTGTTATCTGGTGTCCATCCTTAATATCTGACCTTACATGAATTCTTTTCAAATTAGATTCTGACCTTTTTCATTATTAGGTTAAGTAGGGTCTGGCCTGCAATACTGTCCTAGATGAAAATAGTCTTAACTACGAGCCACCTTCTCAGCAGATGAGATGAAATTAAAACTATTCAACTCCTCAAGGCCCAGGGAATATCACAGAAGAGGTGGGCATGTGAGACTGTAAGAACTGATTTTTACAGATATAAGTTTAGTTTTTCTGTAAATTAATTATTCATGTCAAAGGCACACTGATGCAAGACCAGACTAGTGGTCTCTGTGTGAGATTAACAAGGTTTTCTTGAAACATTAGCTGACTCCTTATTAAAGGTTCTAATGGGCTTATAGAAGTTATATCTTATGGTCAAGATTAAAACTTTATAAATTGTTTATAACATTTTGAAAAACAAATTGAATTGGCTTTATGCATTTTTTTTTTTTTTTTTTTTTTTTTTGAGACGGAGTTTCACTCATGTTACCCAGGCTGGAGTGCAATGGCGCTATCTCGGCTCACCGCAACCTCCGCCTCCTGGGTTCAGGCAATTCTCCTGCCTCAGCCTCCTGAGTAACTGGGATTACAGGCACGCACCACCATGCCCAGCTAATTTTTTGTATTTTTAGTAGAGACGGGGTTTCACCATGTTGACCAGGATGGTCTCGATCTCTTGACCTTGTGATCCACCCGTCTCGGCCTCCCAAAGTGCTGGGATTACAGGCTTGAGCCACCGCGCCCGGCCACCATATGCTGTTTTATTAGAGATTATTTTTTGGCAATAATCTCTCCCAAAGAATGAAGGTTTTTCTCATTTTTTGTTTTCAAAGTCTTTGAGTATCACTTTGGTCAAATAAATGACTTACTTTACAATGACCTGTGATATCAAGTGTTTAAAAATTTTGATTATTTGTCTGAGATTCTTTCTGTGGAACAAAGTTCCATCAAACTTTCCAAAATCAAATGATAAATTATGAATTTCTCTTACCTAATTAATCCTTTAAATATTATGTTCTCTAAAGTTTAAAAATAACATAACTTTGCTTGTATCTTATAAAAATAATACAAAAAGCATTGCCAAATATGGAATGGTGTTTGGTTTCTTTGGCTGCATTTATATAAATACATTATTGGTATGTGTTCCGAAATTTTGGGGAACTCTTATAATTCTTATATGACTTAGTATACATCATCAGCAATAATTATAATTGTTATGTTAAATTATTATGTGCCACAGAGGTAAATAAATTTTCATGTCAATTATGTCTTTTGACTATGGCTGCCCTAAAACTTTTTGTCATTCACAGACAATTGTTGTATTGTTTTGGTCCTCTTTAGAAGGTGGTTTTATAATCAGCTATGAAACTCTAACAGGTGCTCTTGAATGCAAGTGTCTGGTAATTTTGAAGATTGTGACATCATAGTAGAGGGAAAAAATTTCAGACTTCATGGAGAGCTGAAAAGTTTGTGAATGTGAAGCACAACATGGATTAACTGCATGCACTGAACTAATAGAAGACTGAATTTATTTATTTATTTATTTATTTTTGAGACAGAGTCTTGCCCTGTTGCCAGGCTGCAGTGCAGTGGTGTAATCTAAGCTTACTGCAACCTCTGCCTCCCTAGTTCAAGTGATCCTCCTGCCTTGGCCTCCTGAGCAACTGGGACTACAGGCTCATGACATCACACCCAGCTAATTTTTTGCATTTTTAGTAGAGATGGTGTTTCACCACGTTGGCCTGGATGGTTTGGATCTCTAGACCTCATGATCCACCTGCCTTGGCCTCCCAAAGTGCTGGGGTTACAGGCATGAGCCACCATGCCCAGCCTTTAAAAGTCTTATCTGAGGCCAGGCATGGTATCTCATACTTGTAATTTCAGCACTTTGGGAGGCTGAGGCAGGTGGATTGCCTGAGCTCAGGAGCTCAAGACCAGCCTGGGCAATACAGTGAAACCAGACTCTACTAAAACTACAAAGAATTAGCTGGGCATGGTGGTGTAGGCCTGTAGTTCCAGCTACTCGGGAGGCTGAGGCAGGAGATTGAACTCGAGAAGCAGTTTGCAGTGACCCCAGATTTTACCACTACACTGCAGACTGGGCGACACAGCAAGACTCCTCCAAAAAATAAAAATAATCAAGGGCCAGGCACTGTGGCTCATGCCTGTAACTCCAGCACTTTAAGAGGCCAAGGCAGCCAGATCACCTGAGGTCGAGAGTTCAAGACCAATGGAGAAACGACATCTCTACTAAGAAAAAAAAAGTTAGCTGGGTATGGTGGTGCATGCCTGTAATCCAATCAAACTTGGGAGGCTGAGGCAGGAGAATCTCTGGAACCCGAGAGGTGGAGGTTGCGGTGAGCAGATTGTGCCATTGTACTCCAGTCTGGGCAACAAGAGTGAAACTTCATCACACTCACCAAATAAAGAGTGTTCATTCATACTAGAATATATTTTTCCAGATACAGTAAAAGTAAAAAAAAAAAAAAAAAAAAATTAATCTATAATTAAGTCTATGCAAGTATCAGATAAATTATGGTAGAAATGTATGTCACTGATACTTCAGATATACTAAATCAGAGTGCTGAGTATAGGAAATCTAAAACTAAGTTGGTAGAAAAATTATTTGTATATAACTTTTTTTTTTTTTTTTTTTGAGACAGAGTCTTGCTCTGTTGCCAGACTGGAGTGCAGTTGCAGTGGCTCAATCTCAGCTCACTGCAACCTCTGCCTCCTGAGTTCAAGCAATTCCTCTGCGCCACCCCCCCCCGCCCCAAGTAGTTGGTTCTACAGGTGTGTGCCACCAGGCGCTGCTAATTTTTTAAATATATGTTTTGGTAGAGATGGGGTTTCACCATGTTGGCCAGGATGGTCTTGATCTCATGACCTCGTGATACCCACCTTGGCCTCCCAAAGTGCTGGGATTCCAGGCGTGAGCCACTAAACCCAGCCTTGTATATAACTTCAAGAGGATCAGAAGGTTTTTTGCAGTTATAATTACATCTAAAGCATATTTCTTGAAAAGGATTACAGGTATTTTGAAAAGAATAATGATATCATTCAACTCTGAAATTATTTCCTACTGTTTCTTCATTCCTATTGGATTCCCATGTGAAAGCATGGGATCAATTGTTTCTGCATCAAAGATATGAGAGATTCATTTTGTTTTATTATTTGTTTTTTTGAGTTGGAGTTCCACTCGTTTGCCCAGGCTGGAGTGCAGTGGCAGGATCTTGGCTCACTGCAACCTCTGCCTTCCACTTTCAAGCAATTCTCCTGCCTCAGCCTCCCAAGTAGTTGGGAATACAGGTACCTGCCATGATGCACAACTAATTTTTTTATTTTCAGCAGAGACAGGGTTTCACCATGTTGGCCAGGCTAGTCTTGAACTCCTGACCTCATGATCTACCCACCTCAGTCTCCCAAAGTGCTGGGATTACAGGCGTGAGCCACACCTGGCAAGAGATTCTATTAGGTGGGCATTAATCTTTTTTATAGAAAAATAAAGATATTAAAATGTAAAATGCATAATGAAAATCTAAATGGAGAGGTTCTTTGGAGTCAACTTATTGAGTGATGAATGAGGTAGGTTTTTAGAGTAATATGCATTATCATGAGAAGAAAACGTTTAATTTTATTTAAAATTAGTGTTTGTACTAATTGTACTTTTATATAATACATTACATTTTTAAAATTTTAGATTATGCGTGTTTAATTCAACAATTTTAACATGTTAAATACTATTGATCATTCAGTGAAGTGTTATTATGCCACAAACTTTAACCTCTTCCACCTTACTCAAGGGTATAGTAAAAGATGGTAACTGTGTACTATTTCGTAACATGATGGATTAACATTGCTAATGATTTTTTGTGCTAGTAGCTGTCAACTACAAGTAAGTTAAAGAATATTGTTTGTGTAGGTTAAATTTTTATTCTGTTTTTAATCACTAAAATTTAATTTTGACATAATTTTTTAAAGTTCTGATATTGCTAGTAATGCCAGAGGTTGCATTATATTTGTAGATTATTTTGTGTAATACAAATATTTAACTATTAATAATGCCAGTTCATAAATGAGTAATATCTCATTATGTATTAATTTATATAACATTCTTTAGGGTAAAATGTATTGTTGTTATAACCAATATGAAATCTCATCAATATGATTTCTTTTAATGGTTACAAAAGATTTAGGTGTTTTCAAAAGCATTGTCACATCTTCCTGCTTTGTAGAGTTTCTCTCCATGTCTTTTAAGAACTGAGGACTAGTTACAGGCTTTGCCATATTTTTCACATTCATAGGATTTCTCTCCAGTGTGAATTTTTTTATGTTTAGTAAGAATTGAGAACTGGTTAAAGGTATTGTCACATTCTTCACATATGTCAGGTTTTTCTCCTCTGTGAATCATTTTGTTCAGTATGGTTTGAGGACTGGTTAAAAGCTTTGCCACGGCCGGACGTGGTGGCTCACGCCTGTAATCCCAGCACTTTGGGAGGCCGAGGCGGGTGGATCACAAGGTCAAGAGATCGAGACCATCCTGGTCAACACGGTGAAACCCCGTCTCTACTAAAAATACAAAAAATTAGCTGGGCATGGGGGCGTGTGCCTGTAGTCCCAGCTACACAGGAGGCTGAGGCAGGAGAACTGCCTGAACCCAGGAGGCGGAGGTTGCGGTGAGCCGAGATCGCGCCATTACCCTCCAGCCTGGGTAACAAGAGCGAAACTCCGTCTCAAAGAAAAAAAAAAGGCTTTGCCACACTGTTCACATTTGTAAGTTTTCTCTCCAGTATGAATTATGTTTAGTAGGAGTTGAGGACTGGATAAAGGTTTTACCTACCACATTCTCCACATTTGTAAGATTTTTCTCCAGTATGAGTCATCCTGTGTTTAGTAAGATTTGAGGATTGGTTAAAACCTTTGCCACTTCTTCACATTTGTAGGGTTTCCCTCCAGCATGAATTATCATGTGTAGTAAGGGTTGAAGATTGGTTAAAAGCTTTGCCACATTTTTTTTTACATGTGTAGGGCTTCTCTCCAGTATAAATTATCTTATGTGCAGTAAATTTGGGGCACTGGTTAAAAGCTTTGCCACATTCCTCACATTTATAGGTTTTCCTCTTCAGTATAAATTATGTTTAGTAATAGATGAGAATTTGTTAAAAGCTTTGCCACATTCTATACATTTGTATGATTGCTCTCCTATATGAATTATTTTATGTTTAGTAAGGCATGAGAATCAATAAAAAGCTTTGAGACGTGTAGGACTTCCCTCCAGCATGAATTATCTTAGTGGTCAGGGTTGAGCAGTGGTTAAAACTTTATCACATTCTTGATATTTATATGATTTCTCTCTGGTATGAATTATTTTATGTTTAGTAAGGGTGGAGGACCAATGAAGCCTTTTCCACATTCTTCACATTTGTAGAATTTCTCTCCAGTATGAATAATCTTAAGGTATGAGAATGAATGGAAACCTTTGTCACAGTCTTCACATTTGTAGGATTTCTCTCTAACATGAATTGCCTTATGTGTACTAGGGGTGAGTATCAGTTAACAGCTTTGCCATTCTTCACATTTTATGATTTCTCTCCAGTGTGAATTCTCTTATGTATAGTAAGGTGTGAGTACCTGTTAAAAGCTTTGCCACATTCTTCACATTTGTAAGGTTTTTCTCCGCTGTGAATTATTTTATGTCTAGTAAGTATTGAGAGTACCCTAAAGGCTTTGCCACATTCTTCACATTTGTAGGGTTTCTCTCCAGTATGAATACTCTTATGTGTAGTAAGGTGTGAGTACTGTTTAAAATCTTTGCCACATTCTTCACATTTGTAGGGTTTTCTCTCACCATGAATTCTCTTATGTCTAGTAAGGATTGAGAGTACCCTAAAGGCTTTGCCACATTCTTCACATTTGTAGGGTTTCTCTCCAGTATGAATTACCTTGTGTGCAGTAAGTTTTGGGAACCGGTTAAAGGCTTTGCCACATTCTTCACATTTGTAGGGTTTCTCTCCCGTATGAATTACCTTATGATTAGTTAGGATTGAGAGTACCCTAAAGGCTTTGCCACATTCTTCACATTTGTAGGGTTTCTCTCCAGTATGAATTCTTTTATGTGTAGTAAGGTGTGAGGATCTGTAAAAAGCTTTGCCACATTCTTCACATTTGTAGGATTTCTCTCGAGTATGAAATATCTTATGTGATGTAAGGTGTGAGGATAGGTAAAAAGCTTTGCCACATTCTTCACATTTGTAGGGTTTCTCTCCAGTATGAATTACCTTATGATTAGTAAGTATTGAGAGTACCCTAAAGGCTTTGCCACATTCTCCACATTTGTAGGGTTTTTCTCCAGTATGAATACTCTTATGTGTAGTAAGGTGCGAGTACTCTTTAAAATCTTTGCCACATTCTTCACATTTGTAGGGTTTTTCTCCACCATGAATTCTCTTATGTCTAGTAAGGTTTGATAATACACTAAAGGCTTTGCCACATTCTTCACAATTGTAGGGCTTCTCTCCAGTATGGATTCTCCTGTGTCTAGTAAAGGTTGAGAACCAGTTAAAGACTTTACCACATTCTTCACATTGGTAAGAATTCTCCCTGGTATGAGTGCTTATATGTTGAGTTAGGTGTAAAAGCCTGCAAAACGATTTGTCACATTTTTTACATTTGAAAGGTTTCTTTCCAGTATATCTTATCTCATGTATATTTGAATTTGAAAATTTATAAAAGACGTTCATATATTGATCACATTGAAATATTTCACTCTGGGTAGTTGTCAAACACTGGTTTAGTTCATTATAACCTTCTTTGTGCAGATTACACTCATCCACACTTTTACATCCTGTTCTTAACTGTAAATCTTCATGTCCACATTTTCTATATCTTCTCAATATGACTTCTTGGAAAGAATCTTTTATGCCCTGCTCTGGCCAAAGGTCTTGGGCAAAATGAGAATATATAACTGAAAGAAATAAAAATAACAAATTGCCCCATTTACTAGACTCAGACAAATATGCTTTATAAATCTAACCCATAAAATTATACAAACTACATATACAAGATGGCACAGCAAAATACCAAAGGTCCTAATTTTCAATAGACATGTAAATGTAACAAAAACATAACAAAAATACAGCTGAGGAAAATTTATAAATGAGTGAAGTGTGGGAAGTACCCCAGCTGAACACAACAGAGAGTGACAGAGAAGAAAAAGAAAAGTCTGTTACATTTACCCAACACAGCTCTTCCTGCTCCCCAATATAATAACATAGTGCCTTTCCAAGTAACTGCCAACTTATGGTTTCTTTTTTAAAAGACAAGTAAAATACTGGCACATATATGTTTATTACTTGCTTCTAAGGGCCTTTCTAGACACTGGTTTCTGGCTCTTCTGACATATGGTGCTTAAAGAAATGGTGGTATACTTTGGAATAACACCAAAGCTAAATGTTACAGCAGCAGAGAGGCTGCAGTGCCACACACAAAAAACAGGTGTAGCCAGGGATTACTGACTGTTGTTAGGAAAACACCCAAATAGGCCAGGTGTGGTGGTTCACGTCTGTAATCGTAGCACTTTGGGAGGCCAAGGCTGGTGGATCACTTGAAGTCATGAGTTTTGAGAGCACCCTGGCCAACATGGTGAAACTCCATGTCTACTAAAACAAAACAAAAAAACAAAACAAGCCCGGTGTGGTAGCACACACCTGTATTCCCAGCTACTTAGGAGGCTGAGGTGAGAGAACTGCTGGAACCCAGGAAGCAGAGGTTGCAGTGAGCCAAAATCATGCCACTGAACTTCACTCTGGGAGGCAGAGCAAGACTTTGTCTGCCTGCCCGCCGCCCCTCCCCCCGCCAAAAAAAAGAAAAGAAACTTTTTTAGCTAAAAAATAAACCCAAAATGGTAGACAAGACACATTCTAGGAAAATGTTTCAGAGACTTCCAGAATCTCTAACCAAGACAATTGTTGAAATTATGCCACAACAAAGCTTTTTTTTAATGTCCAAATTACAATCAAAGATTACAATGTATACAAAATAGGATAATATGGTTTTATCAAAAATATTATAAAAGTTTCAGATGCCATAAAAATATACATTAATTTTAAAAATTGAAAATAGGCCGGGCGCGGTGGCTCAAGCCTGTAATCCCAGCACTTTGGGAGGCCGAGGCAGGTGGATCACGAGGTCAAGAGATCGAGACCATCCTGGTCAACATGGTGAAACCCCGTCTCTACTAAAAATACAAAAAATCAGCTGGGCATGGTGGCGCATGCCTGTAATCCCAGCTACTCAGGAGGCTGAGGCAGGAGAATTGACTGAACCCAGGAGGTGAAGGTTGCAGTGAGCCGAGATCGCGCCATTGCACTCCAGCCTGGGTAACAAAAGCGAAACTCCGTCTCAAAAAAATAAAAATTGAAAATAAATAATATTCAGTGAGTAAAATAGAACTACAGAAAGTTAGAAAAATGAGGATAAGAACAAAAATATGTAAAATATCAAAAAACAGAAATTATGAAGGTAAAAAATATCAAAAACAGTAACAAACATCCTGAAAAAAGAAATGACATAAAAATGAAACTCAAAAAACAAACTAGGATATTTATAATAAACATATATAAGCACAATTTCAAAACTCACAGACAAAAAGAGAATCTTGGAACCTGCAAGATAAAAGTGATGTGTCATTGGCAAGCATAATCTTATGAGATAGCCAGTAAACTGTCAACAAAAATTTTGCAGGCCAGAAGGGTACTGTCTGATATAGTCAAAACCCTAAATATATACATGGCTATCAAGTGACTATAATACCATCAGCAAATCTGTCCTGCCAAATAAATTTTTTAAAACCTTCAAAACTAACCAAGTTCTGAAAAAGTGTATTGGCACTGCCTTACATATAAAAGGTGCTGAAAGCAGTTGCTTCCAATGAAAATAGTGTGATTCAACAAAACACATAATCGTATAAAAACACATTTTCTGGAAAAGAAATACACAAACACAAAAATTGATTTTTAAAGCATGATGGTACAGAAATTTTATTTTTTGTTTTTTTTTTTGAGACGGAGTTTAGCTCTTGTTACCCAGGCTGGAGTGCAATGGCACGATCTCGGCTCAACGCAACCTCCGCCTCCTGGGTTCAGGCAATTCTTCTGCCTCAGCCTCCTGAGTAGCTGGGATTACAGGCACGCGCCACCATGCCCAGCTAATTTTTTGTATTTTTTAGTAGAGACGGGGTTTCACCATTTTGACCAGGATGGTCTCGATCTCTTGACCTCGTGATCCACCCGCCTCGGCCTCCCAAAGTCCTGGGATTACAGGCGTGAGCCACTGCGCCTGGCCCAGAAAAATTTTTAATTCTCTAAAAATTGAAAGTTAAAAGCATAGAAATCATTATAAACATCTGTTAATGAACATACAACCTAAAAAGATATCATTTGAAACATCAATGACAAATTTGAGAGCAGATGAGAAAAAATTTGCATGCAACTAGTGTTTTTTTTTCTTTTACCAGACTGAAATATGTTACATCTTTTGGAGGTTTTATATAATCCCCACAGTAGCACAAAGAACATAGTTGCATAGCAACACAAAACAAGAAAGAAATAAAAGCATATCAACATACAAATAAAAAAGATACAAATTAAGAGAGATAATGAGAAACAAAGCTAAAAGAATCAAATAATAAAGTGACAATAAGTCTTTCTGTTTCAGAGTTTATATATTTTGGCTCACTGCAACCTCTGCTGCCCAGGTTCAAGTGATTCTCCTGCCTCAGCGTCCAGAGTAGCTGGGACTGCAGGTGTGCACCACCACACCCAGCTAATTTTTTATTTTTGGTAAAAATAGGATTTCACTATGTTGGCCAGGATGGTCTCGATCTCTTAACCTCATGATCTACCTGCCTCGGCTTCTCAAAACCCTGGGATTACAGGTATGAGCTATTGCACCCGGCCAAAAAAATAAGTCTTAACAAATTTTTTAAAACTGAAAATTTATGAATTAAATTCCATGACCAAAATGAAATGAGTATAAAGCAATAGACAAAAACTAAAAAATTTATAGCTATACAGAAATTAGACAACACTCTTCAGTATACTTATCTTCAAAGCTTGAAATAATATTTTGAAAATGTCCATACTGCTCAATGTAACCTAGAGATTTAATGCAATTTTTTTTTAAAGAATCTCTCATTGCATGTTTGAGGACATAGAAACAGCAACCCCAAAAGTATATAAAATCTCCAAAGACAATAAAGTAACCAAAGTCTTCAAAATAAAAGGAACAATGTTGAAGTCATTACAGACCTGATATCAAAATACATTACAAAATTATAGAATAAAAACAATTTGGTATGACTATAATGGTTTAAAATGAACTTAAAAAACAATGCAGCACATATGTAAACTTTTACATATATGATTATATGAAGTTATTTGCATACTCATAATTATTGCAGCATTGTTACTGAAAGCCAATAGGTAAACGCAGTGCAAATTTCTGTCACCAAATAATTCAGGAGACATAATTTAAAATGAAATTAAAAAAAAAAAAAAAACCACTGGAATATCACCTAGGATGTAAAAAGCCAGAAATATTCCAACTACTATACAGATAAAGTTTGATGACATGCAAAATGAAAAGAGCCAGCCACCAAATGAGATTGTATGAGGTATGTGAGGCAGTTATACGCAGAAAAAGAAAACAGTGATGTTTGCAAAGTGCCAGAAAATCAGAAAAATTGGTTCTTGTTTACTGTGTATTGAGATTTAGATTTGCAAGATAGAAACATTGTAGAAATATGTTGCATGACATTGTCAAGATCTTGGCTCACTGTAACCTCTGCCTCCTGGCTCAAGCAATTCTCCTGCCTCAGCCTCCCGAAGTATCTGGCATTACAGGCACCAGCCACCAGGCCCACCTAATTTTTCTGTGAGAAAAAGATACAAGAATCAAATAAAACAATATAAATGAGTTAAGTGTTTGATGTGCCGAAGGTGAGCACAATGCAAACAGTCACATAGGAGGCAAAAAAATTTTTTTGATACATTTACCCAACACAGCTCTTCCTGCTCCCTAATATAATATAATGTCCTTATAAGTAAACTACCAGCCAGGTGTGGTGGCTTAAAGGTGAATCAAAACCCAGGAGGCAGAAGTAGCAGTGAGCCAAGATTGTGCCATTGCACTCCAGGGTCGACAACAGAGTAACACCTCAGAAAAAATTTTTTAAAGTAAATTCCAACTTAATTTTTTTAAAGAAAGACAAGTAAAATACTGGCTCCTATAACTTTGTTGCTTGCTTTTAGGCACCCTTCCAGACACTGGTTTCTGTCTCCCATGACATATAGTGCTGAAAGTATGGTGGTACACTTTGAATGACAGTTTGAGTCTGCTGAGACCAAAGGTAGATGTTGCAGCAGTTGAGAGACTGCAGTACCACAGAAAAACAAACAAAAAAAACAGGTGTAGCAAGCGATGACTGAGTATTAGGAAATAAAATAGTTTTCTTTAAGTGAAAAATAAACACAAAATTTTAGAAAAGATATAGTCTAAGAATATGTTTGCAAGCCTCTCAGAATCCTACCCAGATAATTGTTCAAAGTATACCAGGAGAAAGCCATATTATAAAGATTGGGACAGGTAACTTTTTTTAATGTTCAAAATTTAATAAAAGATTACAATGTACATAAAATCGGGCAATGTGGTTTCAAAAATATATAAAATTTTAAGATAGAAATTAAAAATGTCATTAATTTTGCCGGGCGCGGTGGCTCAAGCCTGTAATCCCAGCACTTTGGGAGGCCGAGGCGGGTGGATCACGAGGTCAAGAGATCGAGACCATCCTGGTCAACGTGGTGAAACCCCGTCTCTACTAAAAATACAAAAAATTAGCTGGGCATGGTGGCACGTGCCTGTAATCCCAGCTACTCAGGAGGCTGAGGCAGGAGAATTGCCTGAACCCAGGAGGCGGAGGTTGCGGTGAGCTGAGATCGTGCCATTGCACTCCAGCCTGGGTAACAAGAGCGAAACTCCATCTCAAAAAATAAAAACTATAAAAAAATAAAACAAGACAGAATAGTAGTAAGTGAAGAGAGGAACTGAAGGCAGTATAGCACAATTAGTTTTAACAGAGAAATAGAGAAGCCTCAACAATATCAGGAAACAAATCCTTCTGAATAGCTTATAAAACATTCTCTTTGATAGACTGCCTGTAAGGCCAAAAAGGGAGTCTTAAAAATTTGTTAAAATAGCCGGGCGCGGTGGCTCAAGCCTGTAATCCCAGCACTTTGGGAGGCCGAGGCGGGTGGATCACGAGGTCAAGAGATTGAGACCATCCTGGTCAACACGGTGAAACCCCGTCTCTACTAAAAATACAAAACATTAGCTGGGCATGGTGGTGCGTGCCTGTAATCCCAGCTACTCAGGAGGCTGAGGCAGGAGAATTGCCTGGACCCAGGAGGC
>NW_022437139.1:685115-692978 GCF_009761245.1 Sapajus apella
AAACCCCGTCTCTACTAAAAATACAAAAAATTAGCTGGGCATGGTGGTGCGTGCCTGTAATCCCAGCTGCTCAGGAGGCTGAGGCAGGAGAATTGTCTGAACCCAGGAGGCGGAGGTTGCGGTGAGCCGAGATCGTGCCATTGCATCAGCCGGGGAAAACAGGGGTGAAACTCCGCCTGCAAGATAAAAAAAAAAAAAAATGTACTAATACATAGAAATAAAACAACTCACTTATCAGCCTGCTCCTGTTCAAAGGTTAAAATAATATATTGAAGATGTTCCTAATGCTCAATGTAATCTATAGATTGAATACAATGTTTTTCAGAATTTCTCATTCCCTTTTTGAGGAAATACAAATAGCAACCTCAAAAGTATATGGAATCTCAAGAGACGCTGAGGTACCCAACAGTCTTCAAATGAAGAAACAATGATAGCCGGGCGCGGTGGCTCAAGCCTGTAATCCCAGCACTTTGGGAGGCCGAGGCGGATGGATCATGAGGTCAAGAGATCAAGACCATCCTGGTCAACATGGTGAAACCCCGTCTCTACTAAAAATACAAAAAATCAGCTGGGCATGGTGGCGCGTGCCTGTAGTCCCAGCTACTCAGGAGGCTGAGGCAGGAGAACTGCCTGAACCCAGGAGGCGGAGGTTGCGGTGAGCCGAGATCGCACCACTGCACTCCAGCCTGGGTAACAAGAGCGAAACTCCGTCCCAAAAAAAAAAAGAAACAATGATAAAGGCATTACAGTTTCTAATTTGAAAACACATTACAACCCAGGCACAGTGGCACATGCCTGTAATCCCAGCACTTTAGAAGGCTGAGGTGGGTGGATCACCTCAGGGCAGGAGTTTAAGACCAGCCTGGCCAACATGGTGAAACCCCATCTCCTAAAAATTCAAAAAACATAGGCATAGTCGGGGGCACCTGTAATCAGAGCTATTCAGGAGGCTGAGGCACAAGAATTGCTTGAACCCAGGAAGCGGAGGTTGCAGTAAGCCAAGATCACACCACTACACTGCAACCTGGGTGACAGAGAGGGACTCTGTCTCCAAAACAAACAAACAAACAAAATGTATTACAAAGCTACAGAGTTAAAATAATTTGGGGGCATAGCACAGTGGCTCATGCCTGTAATCCCAGCACTTTGGGAGGTCGAGGCAGGAGGATCATGCTGAAATCAGGAGTTTGAAACCAGCCTGGTCAAAATGGTGAAACCCCATATCTACTAAATATACATTTTGGCAGGAGCCTATAATCCCAGCTATTCAGGAGGCAGGAGAATCACTTGAACCCATAAGATGGAGGTTGCAGTTGGCCTCAATAATGCCATTCCACTCCAGCCTGAGCAACAAAATTTCATCTCAAAAGAAAAAAATAAATACATAATAAAGGGGGGGGAAAAACCCATAAAATTTAACAGCACCTTGAAAAATGGACCGAAAAACCACGCAACTCGGTAGGAGTATAATCATTATAAAGGGAACCAATAAAAGAGGCAGCACATATATATAAACTTTTACATATATAGTCATATAGAGAATTATTTGCATACCCATAATTATTGCAGCATTATTACCAAAAGCCAATAGGTAAAAGCAATTCAAAGTTGTGTCATAAAAAACTATAAAAATACTATTGGGTGGGCGCCGTGGCTCATGCCTATAATACCAGCACTTTGGGAGGCCGACGTGGGCAAATCATGAGGTCAAGAGATCAAGACCATCCTGGCCACCATGATGAAACCCCATCTCTACAAAAAAACACAAAAATTAGCCAGGCTTGGTGGCACATGCCTATAGTCCCAGCTACTCGAGAGGCTGAGAATTGCTTCAACTTGGAAGGCGGAGGTTGCAGTGAGCTGAGATTGCACCACTGGACTCCAGCCTGGAGACAGAGTAAGACTCCGTCCAAACAAACAAACAAATACTGTATTATCAACACAGAATTTTATAAACAGGAAATATTCTAATAACTATGGAGATAGTTTTGACATTATGCAAAATGAAATGAGTCAGCCATAAAAAGTCAGGTATTGCATGAAATAGATGAAGCAGTTACACTCTTAGAAAAAGAAAACAGAGTGGTGTTTGGAAAATTCCAGAAAATCAGAAAAATTGTTTTTTAATGTGTATTGAGATTAGGTTTGCAAGATCAAAACATTGTAGAGATTATGATGAAACAGAATACTTAAAACTATTTGACAACAAATTTTGTTATGTTTTTGACAAGTAAAAATACCTAAAAATATTCAGAGTTATGACAGTTTTAATATTATCTTCAAATTTCAAGGTGTTTCTTTCACACAAAAATAATAGATTCACAACAGACATTGAAATTAGGAGAATTTTTATGTCTGCTCATCTAGACAAGATTGAACAATCCTTTACAAGTTATTAAACCTACACAACAAATACACAAGTTATTTAAAAAACAGGAATAATATTTATAGAGAAAAACAAACTGGTAATGATATTGGCAGTAGGCATAGGGTGATTCATAATTGATTTTGCTCAACACTGTCTTACATTGTAGAGTTAAACATTATTAAACACAATCATAACATAAAATAATACAAGAAAACACAATTAATTGGTTTGAGGTGACATACCCTGAAATATATAACACAAAAATATAATATTGCAAAATTAAAACACGGAATATAAAACTCATTGGACACCATCAAGTAGATCAATATATTCATGAAAGAGATCTTCGAAACAGAATATAGAAGAAAAAGTAACACCCAGGTAACTTGAAGACAAAAAAAGACAGAACTTTCCAAGTTTTGACATAATAAAAAAAATGCTAACCAGTAATACTTAATTCAATTTTATTTTACTTCAAAAACAAGATAAAGACCTTCCAAAATAGAAGCTTAGGGTATTTATTATAACTAGCACAGTCTTATAAGAAATGTTACCTAATGGTCAGACACAATGGCTCATGCCTGTAATTCTACAACTTTAGGAAGCCAAGGCAGATCACTTGAGACAAGAAGCTTACGAACAACCTGAAAACCATAGACTCTGCATATAAACAGAAAAATGCTAAAGTAGTCCATTATGTTGAAAAATAAATGATGCTGGACAACATCATAAAGCCATATATAAATATAAAACTCTCTATTAAATGCAGATATACAGACACACACAGAATGTTTTACTGTCATAATGATGGTGCATAAAACCCTTAAAAAATCTTCTATAGATATAAAAAACAAGATATAAATCTGCATAAATCTCTTAATAGATACACAATAAGGTAATCTGTAATATCTATAACAAATTAGAAAATATAGCAGTACAGGTTTTGTATTTAATTCAAGTTATGAGATTAAAATATATTGTTTTAACATTAAGGTGTTTTATATAATCTCCATTTTTCAAGATGGTTATATTATGTTTATAGAAAGTATGCAAAACAAAATAAAAAGGAAATCAAAGCATGTCACAACAAAGTTAGACAAAAATTAAGAAAGTAAAATAGGAAATAAGAAAAAAATGTCTGCAAGAAACACACAAAACAGTAACAATGGGGTGATTTCTCCAGATCAGCAGACTTTAGTCTTTGCCCCTGCTGGCTCTGAGCAATCCATGCAGTACAGATTTATGGAATTTCTCCCTGTGCGGCACACTCCCTCCACCAAGGGGCAGCCATAGTGCTTTGTTAAGTGGTTTCTGGATCTTGTGCATCCTGACTTGGTGAGATCACCCCCCCTCCAAAAGACATTGTCAGATAATTTATAAAAGACTGTTCCCACTGTCATCAGGTTGGTGTCCCTCTGGGATTAAGAGCTCAGAAAAAGAAGCAGAGAGTCATCTCTGCTGTTCTGCAGCCTTCACTGATGACACCTCCAGGTAAGACAGAAGAAACCCAGGCAAATAGAGCCTCAAGTGGATTCCCAGCAAATCACAGCAGTCCTACAGAAGAGCCCATTTCGCCTGTAATCCCACCATTTTGGGAGGCCAAAGTGGGTGGATAACCTGAGGCAAAAGTTCAAGACCAGCCAAGCCAACATGGTGAAACCCCGTCTCTATTAAAAACAAAAAAATCACTGGATGGAGTGGCAGGCACTTGTAACCCCCTTCCTCAGGAGGCTGAGACAAGAGAATCATTTCAACACGGGAAGCAGAGGTAGTAGTGAGCCGAGATCGTGTCTTTGCACTCCAGCCTGGGCAACTAGAGTGAATCTCTTGTCTCAAAAAGAAAAAAAAAATGCCTGACTGTAAAAAGAAAACCAAACAGACAGAAAGCAACAACAATAGCACCAACAAAAAAGTCCCCACAAAAACCCTATCCGAAGGTCAGCAGCCTCAAAGATCGAAGCCAGACAAACTCATGAAGATGAGAAGATTCAACAAACAAATGCTGAAAACTCAAAAAGCCATAGTGCCTGTTCTCCAAATTATCGCAACATATCCAGCAAAGTCACAGAACTGGGTGAAGGCTGAGATGGATAAACTGACAGAAGTCGGCTTCAGAAAATGGGTAATAATCATCTTTGCTGAGCTAACAAAGCATCTTCTGCATCTTCTAAGCCAATGCAAAGAAGCTAAGAACCATGAAAAACATTACAGGAGCTGTTCACCTGAATAACCAGTTTAAAGAGAAACATAAATGACCGAATGAAACTGAAAAACATAACAAGAGAACTTCATAATGCAACCACCAGTGTTAACAACTGAGTAGACCAAGCAGAGAAAAGAATTTCAGAGCTTGAAGACTAGCTTGCTGAAATAAGACAGGCAGACAAGATTTAAAAAGAACAAAAAGGAATGAACAAAATCTCTGATTTATGGGATTCTGTAAAATGACCAAAACTATAACTGATTGGTGTACCTTAACGAGATGAAGAGAATGGAACCAAGTTAGAAAACATACTTCAGGGTATTACCCTGAAGAACTTTTCCAATCTATCAAGACAGGCCAACATTCAAATTCAGAAAATCCAAAGAACCAATCTCAGGAAGATATACATAAGAAAATCAACCCCAACATATATCATCATCAGGTTCTTCAAGGCTGAAATGCAGGAAAAAATGATAGAAACAAACAGTCAGAGAGAAAGGTCAGGTCACCTACAAAGGAAAGCTCATCAGAGTAACAGTGGGACTCCATGCAGAAGCCCTACAAGCCATAAGAGATTGGGGGCCAATATTCAACATTAAAGAAAATAATTTCGAACCAAGGATTTCATAACCGGCAAAACTACGCTTTATAAATGTAGAAGAAATAAAACTTTTGTCAGACAAGCAAATGCTGTATAAATTTGTCACTTCCAAACCTGCCTTGAAAAAGAAGGATTAAGCCGGGCGCGGTGGCTCACGCCTGTAATCCCAGCACTTTGGGAGGCCGAGGCGGGTGGATCACGAGGTCAAGAGATCGAGACCATCCTGGTCAACACGGTGAAACCCCGTCTCTACTAAAACTACAAAAAATCAGCTGGGCATGGTGGCGCGTGCCTGTAATCCCAGCTACTCAGGAGGCTGAGGCAGGAGAATTGCCTGAACCAAGGGGGGGGGGTTGGGGGGACCCGAAACCCCCCCATTGCCCCCCCCCCGGGGAAAAAAAAAAAAAACCCCCCCCCAAAAAAAAAAAAAAAAAAAAAAAGAAAGAAAAAGAAGGATTAAATATGGAAAAGAAGAATTACCAGCCACTGCAGAAACACACTGAAGTACAAAGACTAATGACACTATGAAACAACATCAAGTCTGTGAAATAAGCAGCTAGCACCATGAAGACAGGATCAAATTCACACAAAAAAAATATTAACCTTAAATGTAAATGGGCTAACGTGCCCCAATTAAAAGACACAGAATGGCAAGCTAAATAAAGAATCAACACTCACTGGTGTGTTGTATTCAAGAGACGCATCTCACATACAAAGACACACATGGGCTCAAAATAAAGAAAAGGAGGAAAAATTACCAAGCAAATAAAAGCAGGAAAAAAATCAATTCAAGGAGCATCCAAATTTAAGAAATATTCTTTTTTTTTTTTTTTTGGAGACAAGAGTCTCACTCTGTTACCAGGCACCAGGCTGGAGTGCAGTGGCACAATCTCGGCTCACTGCAACCTCCACCTCCCAGGTTCAGGCAATTCTCCTGCCTCAGCCTCCTGAGTAGCTGGGATTACAGGCTCACGCCACCATACCCAGCTAATTTTTGTATTTTTAGTAGAGATGGGGTTTCACCATGTTGGTCAGGATGGTCTCAATCTCTTGACCTCATGATCCGCCCACCTCAGCCTCCCAAAGTGCTGGGATTACAGGCTTGAGCCACTGCACCCGGCCAAAAAAACGCATTCTTAGGGACCTACAAAAAGACTTAGACTCCCACACAATAATAGTGAGAGACAGTAACACCTCGCTGTCAATAACAGATGGTTAATTGAGAAATAAAAGTAACAAAGATATTCAGGACTTGAACTCAGCTCTGGATCAAGTGGAACTGATAGATATCTACAGTACTCTTGAGCCAAAAACAACACAATACAAATTCTTCTAAGTTCCACATGGCACTTATTCTTAAATTGGTCACATAACTGGAAGTAAAACACTCCTTAGCAAATGCAAAAGAGCTGAAATTATAACAGTCACAGCACAGTGCAATCGAATTAGAACTCCGTGCCAAGGCCGGGTATGGTCGCTCATGCCTGTAATCCTAGAACTTTGGGAGGCTCAGGCAGGCAAATCATAAGATCAGGAGATTGAGACCATGCTTGCTAACACAGTGAAACCTTGTCTCTACAAAAAATAATTAGCCAGGCATGGTGGCATGTGCCTGTAGCCAGCTACTCAGGAGGCTGAGACAGGACAATAGCTTGAACCCAGGAGGGGGAGGGGTTGCAGTAAGCCACTGCACTCCAGCCTGGGTAACAGAGCGAGACTCTGTCTCAAAAAGAGGAAAAAAAAAAAAAAAAACTCATGGCCAGGCACAGTGCTCATGCCTGTAACCTCAGCACTTTGGAAGGCCAAGGGGGGCAAAACATGAGGTCAGGAGTTTGAGGTCCAGCCTGGCCAACATGATAAAATCCCATTTCTACTAAAACTACAAAAATTAGCCAGGGGTGGTTGCGGGTGCCTGTAATCCCAGCTACTTGGGAGGCTGAGACCAAGGAATTGCTTGAAACTGGAAGGCAGAAGTTGCAATGAACCTAGATTGCACCTCTGCACTCCAGCCTAGGCAAAAGAGCAAAAATTTGTCTCAAACAAAGAAAAAACAACCACAGGCCGGGCCCAGTGGCTCACACCTGTAATCCCAGCACTTTGGGAGGCTGAGGCGGGCGGATCACGAGGTCAGGAGATAGAGACCATCCTGGCTAACATGGTGAAACCCCATCTCTTAAAAAAAAAAAGAAAAAACTTACAACCACACAACCACATGGAACTTAAACAACCTGCTCCTGAATGACTTCCGGGTAACTGACAAAATTAAATCAGAAATGAAGAATGTCTTTGAAACCAATGAGAATGATAGAAAAGGTGGGACTTCTCCTTAATTCACTCTATGAGGCCAGCATCATCCTGATACCAAAACCTGTCAGAGATACTATAATAGAAGAAAACTTCAAGATAATATCTTCTATTATAATATCTTGAATATTATAATATAATATTCAAGATATTATATTATAATATTCAAGATATTATAATAGAAAACTTCAGTGTTTATCTTAGATAAACATTCATGTAAACATTCTCAATAAAATACAAAAATTAACCAAGGTGGATTAAAGACTTAAATGTGAAACCCATAAGAATAAGAACCCAGCCGAGCGCGGTGGCTCACGCCTGTAATCCCAACACTTTGGGAGGCGAGGCAGGTGGATCACAAGGTCAAGAGATCGAGACCATCCTGGT